>NW_021832761.1:0-5000 GCF_006345805.1 Octopus sinensis
CTAGTACTTATTCCATCGGTATTTTCCTCGAACCACTAAGTTACGAGGGACGTAAAACACACGAACATCGATTGTCAAGCGATAGTGGGGGTAACAACACAGAACACAAATATGTTTATTTATATATGTATATATATATATATATATAATTATATATATATATATATATATATATATTATATATATATTATATATATATAAATGGAGCAAAAACAATAAAAGCATACGGACAGAATAGACAATATAAAGGCGGACAAGAGAAGCAATAATTAGGACAGGCAAGAAGATACGGGTCATTCGTGGCCTTCTTTATTCAGTCAAGTGCCAAATGTCACGACCATTTTGGGCAGTTACACTTGAGATGGTTCGATCTGGTTGCCCTCAAAAATTTAATCTAAGATCATTAGACCGCTTAGCGAATATGTAGAACAAAGACAAAATACTGAGAACATGGTACACAATTACTAATACAAGCAACAAGGAATAACAACAGTTGTCTTTCGACTGAGAACGAATCCAATTGAGCTGGCGTGTATGAAGTGAAAGACTGAAAGCAGGAACATGGGAGTTGGACATAAGAGGTGTTGGCGTCGGCGGTCAGGCCAAGAAAGAAAGATCATGGCTGACCGTACAGCGGTCACATGGAAGGAGAAGAGATGGGTAGGGGGCAGCAGGACTGAGTCAAAGAGGAAGGTGCAGGGGAGATAAACGAGTGGGAAATAGTGGAAGTTAAAGAATGAGAGGGCCAAGAAATGTGAGAGAGATAGGGGGAGCGAGAAAAAGAAAAAATGAGGAAAGTGAGAAGGGGACTAAAAGATAGAGTAAGAGTCGTACAACATTTAGATACATACCTACCATAAGGTGAGCAAAGGTGTGTACGTACGTCGCTATATGAATATATATAAATACAAAAATGGAGCAAAAATGCAATAGGGGACAACAAAAACATTCGGACATATATATATATATATATATATATATATACTATATATATATATACGACGGGCTTCTTTCAGTTTCCGTCCATCAAATCTACTCACAAGGCGTGGTCGACCCGTGACTAAAGTAGAAGACACTGGCCCAAGGTGCCACGCAGTGGGACTGAACTCGGAACTATGTGGTTGGTAAGCAAGCTACCACACAGCCACTCTTGCACCTATGTATATATAGATATATTGGTGTGTATGTATGTCTGTACATATATATATATTTAGGTATGCATGTATATATTTGTGTAAAGTATATCGCCAGGTTTATTTTGACGCTCTCTAAAAGTCCTCCTGTCTCTGCGTGATTTTTTCTTTTGTTTTTGTATTTGTTCTTAGATCTTTGACAACAAAATATAATATACGGACGCAGAAACGTGGCCGCCCCTTCTTTGTTTTGTTTTTTCCCCTCCTTTACTCCTTATCTTCCTTCTTGTGTGATTAACGTTTCCTAAATTCCCCCACCCTCAGCCTAAACACACACACACACTCTCTGTCACATACACATACGCACACACACACACACACAACACACACACACACACACACACAAAGCTAGACCAATCATCCATCCGCCTACTCTATAAATCCATTGGGCCAACCGACGAGTCAATAAGTCATCGTTTACGCCGACAGCCAAACTAGAAGATCTGCTTTTGTAAAGTGAAACCTCCCCGTCTCAGAAACAACGAAAGAAAGATAGATAGAAAGGGAGAATTTTAGGGTAAGGAAAGGTGTTTATACAGGTATTCATTTAAAATTGAATAGCCAATATATCTTCGTGTTACCTTAACTAGTCATCCTTCAGGTAACAGAGTCTACCTTGAAATTTTGACATAATTTATGTTGGAAGTCATTAATTATACTATGTGTACATGTATGTACGTATGTCCAAGTATATATTCATATATGTATGTCCGTATATGTATGTATGTATGTATGTATGTATGTATGTATGTATGTATGTATGTATGTATGTATGTATGTATGTATGTATGTATGTATGTGTTTATGTATGTATGTGTGCGTGTGTTTATGCTTCTACGTATGTATATATGTATGTATCTAACTATGTATGTAGTTAGGCAGGTATGGATTGCTGGATGAATCGATGGATGGATATGTATATATATGTATTGTATATTTCGTATGTATAATTGAATAACTATTTGTTTATGTGTATAAATATAATGTAATCATCTATATGTATGTATGTGCGTGTGTGTATATATATATGCGCGTATGTGTATATATATATATATATATATATATGTATGTGCGTATGTGTGTGTAAATATATAGGTATTTATTTCTATATGTATGTCTATATTTATTTCTATATTTATTTCTATATATATGTATGCGTCTATGGATGGATGTATGCATGCATGCGTGCATGTATGTATGTGTGTATGCGTTTTCTTATTGCAGTAGACACAAATGGAGAAATTTCGAAATACCTTAGAAATCTTTACAAAATCAGTAATGGTTGGGATTTAGATAATCTGGCATTTCCAGGTTTCTGTACTTATCTCTCCTTATGCAAAACTGGAGTTGAGCACAAGAGCTGTATGTGAAGGAATTTCGTAGACGGAAATTTGGTTGACAGAATGTTGTCGCACATATATATTTGTATGTGTGGATTTGTGTTTGTATTGTGGTTGTACTCCACAACCCGTTTGATAACTGGCATTGGTTTATTTACGTCTCCGTAAAATAACTAAAAAGTATACATCACAATTTATTGTAAACATTGTTGGCTGTAATATATCAGAATGCATAGAATATCTAAGGTCAATTTCTTCGTCTAAAACCTCTCCAAGGAGGTGCCCCAGTATGGTAGCTATCCAATGGTTGAAAGAAGTAAAATAAAACAGAGTTTATATGCAGTATTTGAATGTATTTATTCCGTTCTGTTTGTTATTATATCCACAAATATCAGATCAATATGGTATTTCTTGTGAAAGTATTTCGATGTAAATATAGTGAATATTGATGCCATATTTTGACACTAGGCTAACCAATTTGGGAGTAGGGTTGAATCGGTTATATCTACCCCAGTTCTCTGCTGGTACTTATTTTATCGACTCTGAAAAAGCAAAGTAGATTTCGGCGCCATTTGAACTGAGAACATAAAAACGGAAGTAATGCCGTTAAACATTTTCTCCGGCGTGCTAAAGTTTGTGTATGTCGGAAAAAATATATATTGGGTATTCACCTGGGTATTCACATGAGTGATGACGCGACCTTTCATGTACATGTTGCTAAACTGGCAATGAAATGTAGACGGCTGGCTGGATGGATTCTTAGAACCTTTAGAACAAGAGAACAAGAAACCATGATGGTCCTCTGGAAGACACTTGTCCTAAGCCACTTTGACTATTGCTCTCAGCTATGGTCACCATCCAGTGTCAAGTTGATCACAGAACTTGAGGCGATCCAACGAAGCTACACGAAGAAGATAGCCTCTGTGTAGCATATGAGCTACTGGGAAAGACTCAAGAGATTAAAGCTCTATTCCCTGGAGCGTAGGCGAGAAAGATATGCCATAATATATATCTGGAAGATCCTGGAAGGACTTGTCCCAAACTTTGGCATCGAGAGTGACACAAATGCCAGAACCGGGCGCCACTGCGTAGTACCAAGGACTCCAAATTTGCCATCAAGATGTAGGACAAGATATTGTGATAGCCTGGGCTTCAGAGGCCCACAGCTCTTCAATATCCTCCCGAAGAACCTGAGGGACCTGCATGGTGTAGATGCGGATGTCTTTAAAATAGGACTGGATCGCTTCCTGTCAGGTGTCCCAGATGAACCAACTTCACGGCAGGAGGTGCAGATGAGGGCAGCTGCATCGAACTCTCTCATGCATCAGATGGCGTTTGCTAAAAAGCATCCGTGAGGTAAAATCGCGTAGCAAACCAAATGGCGGTGCCCCAGCATGGCCACAGCTCATTAGCTGAAACTGGAAAAATCAAATCAAAATCAAAATCATTGCGGCATTTTTTCTTCCGATTCTTTAGATGCTGTCCTCAAGTTCCGCGGAGGTTGACTTGGGATTTCACCCATTCGGGGTGCATCAGATAAAGTATCTTTTAAATACTGGTGCCGATATGATCGACAACATCCTTTACCTTAAATCTGCTGAGCTTGTGTCAGAATTTGAAACGGGCAGAATCGTTAACGCGCCGCGCAGGATTCTTAGCGGCATTTCGACGGAGTGCACAACGCTAGGACTTAGTGAGGTTATTCCAGGACTTCTTTCCACTTGTTTTAAGACTTTCCCTAATGCCTGTCTGACAAGATTCAAAAAAATTTCTGTAGTGCTTGTGAACGTTCATCCCTAAATTTATCTGGATACCAATTGGGATTCTTTTCAATCTACTTATGCCAGATTCGATCATCATCACTTTTATTATCAGTAAGTTTTACTTGAAAGTTACCAGCATGTTGCAGAAAAATAAACTCGTTTCAAACGTATTTCCTACGGAATAAAAATATAAGAGAGCTATAAACCCTTAATTCTGACCCCAAGAAAACTAACATCGGGATTTTTAAGGCAGCGAGCTAGCAAAATCATTAGCGCGCCGAGCAAAATGATTTGCGGCATTTCGTCCGTCTTTACTTCTGAGTTGAATCTCCGGCGAGATCGACTTTGTCGTTCATCCTTTGGGTATCGATAAATTAAGTACCTGCAAGTAATCGACTAGTCCCCTTCCCACAAAAGTTTCTGGCCTTGTGCCTATAGTAGAATGGATTATAATAATAACAATAATTATTATTATTTGGTACGTGAATTTATCTATGGCATTGTACGGGGATATTGATTTCAGAACATATAATCAACAGACGCCATATAATGTATGTATCATCAGAAGTGGAATCGAAACCTAGTCGCATATTTGATAAAGAGGTTTATCAAAAGTCTACCAGTAATTTACAGCAGGTCACACTCCAGTGACTCTACTAATTTTGTTCTGTATAATTAATTTGTTGATCCTTTGGTCACGGATT
>NW_021832761.1:10000-22500 GCF_006345805.1 Octopus sinensis
GTAAGTAGCTTGCTAACCAACCACATGGTTGCGGGTTCAGTCCCACTGCGTGACATCTTGGGCAAGTGTCTTCTGCTAAAGCCCCGGGCCGACCAATGCCTTGTGAGTGGATTTGGTAGACGGAAACTGAAAAGAAGCCCGTCGTATATATATATATATATATATATATATATGTATGTGTGTGTGTGTGTGTGTGTGTGTGTGTTTGTGTGTCTGTGTTTGTCCCCTTAGCATTGCTTGACAACCGATGCTGGTGTGTTTACGTTCGGCAAAAAGAGACCGATAGAATAAGTACTGGGCTTACAAAGAATAAGTCCCGGGGTCGATTTGCTCGACTAAAGGCGGTGCTCCAGCATGGCCGCAGTCAAATGACTGAAACAAGTAAAAGAGTAAAAGAGTAAAAGAATACATATATGTATGTATGTGTGTATATGTTTGTGTGTGCTTGTGTGTGTATAAATATAAGTATATACATACATGCATACATACGTACACGAACCCTATAAACATGTCCAGACATATAAATATCTGTCAGTGAATGATTGATTATATATTATACTGTGATCTCTTTTACTTTTCTACCCTTTCGAGGATCATGATTGGATTATTTGTGGACCACGATTTGGCACATATACAAACTAGTTGTTGTTTGTTGTTGTTGTTTCTGTTGTTAATGATGATGACGATGATGACTGAAGACATTTTCAAATCATTACCGACCCATCATATTTTCTGTAAACTGCGTAACAAAGACAAGAATATGCATTTTGCTCAAGTATAAGACCCAAAGGTGTTATTTAAGGGGATATTGTAATGGGGATATATTTCTAGCAAGCTGATACTTCTGGCATGTGAAACTTCTTGGAAGCCCCGTATTGTCTATCTGAATCGCATTAGTTGTGTGGTGAGAAGTTTGTTTCCCAACTACATATATGTGTGTATGTATATATATGTATGTATAAAGCGGCGAGCTGGCAGAAACGTTAGCACGCCGGGCGAAATATTTAGCGGTATTTTGTCTGCCGCTACGTTCTGAGTTCAAATTCCGCCGAGGTCGACTTTGCCTTTCATCCTTTCGGGGTCGATTAAATAAGTACCAGTTACGCACTGGGATCGATATAATCGACTTAATTCCTTTGTCCTTGTTTGTGCCTCTATGTTTAGCCCTATGTGGGCAATCAAGAAATGCATGTATGTATGTATGTATGTCTGTGTGTGTTTACGTATGTATGTGAATGTATTGCGTGTGTGTATGTGTGTATATATATAATATATATATATATATATATACACATATGTATGTGTGTGTGTGTATGCATGCATATATGTGTGTGGATTCATGTGTGTATGTGTGTGTGTATGTATGTATTCATGTAGGTGACGGCATATGACTCAGTTGAAAGAGCATCAGGCTTACAATCATCAAGGTAGTGATCTCGATTCCCGGACTGGGCTGCGTGTTGTGTTCTTGAGCAAGACACTTTATTTCACGTTGCTCCAGTTAAGTCAGCTTTTGAAATGAGTCGCAACATCACTGGTACCAAGCTGTATCGGCCTTTGCCTTTTCCATGGACAACATCGGTGGTGTTGAAAGAGGAGGCCGGTATGCATTGGCGACTACTTGTCTTCCATAAACAAAACTGCCCGGACTTGTGCCACGGAGGGGAACTTTCTAGGTCCAATCCCATGGTCAGTCATAATTGAAAGGGATCTTTACCCTTTTTCTGTATGTATGTATGTATGTATGTATGAAATGTATGTATGTATGTATGTATGTATGTATGTATGTATGTATGTATGTATGTATGTGGGCATGCATGTATGTATGCATGCATGCACAGGATATATTAGCAGATAAAAAATGTCGGCATTAACTGTAGAAATACCGGCTCACGTGATTTCTACATATATTGCGCGTCATCTTCAACAGTGACCCCAAACTTAATAAAATTTCGTTGGAAATGATATTAAAAAAGAGTGGGTTATATGAAGTCTCTACTTTAGGGACTTGCAATTTCTCGAGGAATCTAAGCTGATCTAACGCGCAAAAATGATAACATTTTAACCTAACAAACATATACGTGAATATTTAGAATAAAATCCTGAATGAGTGAATTTGGCAACGTAATAACATATATATATTGTGTTTCGTGTGGCTTGTTTGAGTCTATATATCTAAATATATGCAGAATATATATATATATATATATATATATATATATATATATATATATATATATATATTTTTTACTACCCAGAAGGGGCTAAACATAGATGGGATAAACAAGGACAGACAAACGGATTAAGTCGATTATATCGATCCCAGTGCGTAACTGGTACTTAATTTATCGACCCCGAAAGGATGAAAGGCAAAGTCGACCTCGGCGGAATTTGAACTCGGAACGTAACGACAGACGAAATACGGCTACGCATTTCGCCCGGCGTGCTAACGTTTCTGCCAGCTGTGTGTGTGTGTGTGTGTTTGTGTGTCTGTGTTTGTCCCCCTAGCATTGCTTGACAACAGATGCTGGTGTGTTTACGTCCCCGTCACTTAGCGGTTCGGCAAAAGAGAGCGATAGAATAAGTACTGGGCTTACAAAGAATAAGTCCCGGGGTCGATTTGCTCGACTAAAGGCGGTGTTCCAGCATGGCCGCAGTCAAATGACTGAAACAAGTACAAGAGTAAAAGAGAGTAATTAAATTACATCATCTAGAAAATTCCATATAATAGAAGAGTTAAAATAAAAATAACAATTAAAAAGTAAAGATTAAGTAAATTACAAAAATAATATAAGGTATATAATAGGTAGAAAAACGACACGTGTTTCGCTGCTATATTTAAGAAATGATTATAGTAGTAGAGAAATCACTTGCATATAAATATAGGCGCTCATCACTCTCTTTTATTTCTCTCTTTTACTACTCTTACTTGTTTCAGTCATTTGACTGCGGCCATGCTGGAGCACCGCCTTTAGTGGAGCAAATCGACCCCAGGACTTATTCTTTGTAAGCCTAGTACTTATTCCATCGGTTTCTTTTGCTAAACCGCTAAGTTATGGGGATGTAAACACACGCGATGTTGAGGGGACAAACACACACACACACACATATATATGCATATATATAATGGGCTTCTTTCAGCTTCCGTCTATCAAATCCACTCACAAGGCTTTGGTCGGCCCGAGGCTATAGTAGAAGACACTTGCCTAAGGTGCCACGCAGTGGGACTGAATCCGGAGCCATGTTGTTGGTAAGGAAGCTACTTACCACACAGCCACCCCTGCGCCTTCCATTTTCATTCATTTTCCATGCTAACATGGGATGGATGGTTTGACAGGGGTTGGTTAGACAGAAGACTGCATCTGACTTCACTATCTACTTTAGCATTGTTTTACAGCTGGATGTCCTTCCTAACATCAACCACCTCACATAGTGGACTGAATGCTTTTTATGTAGCACCAGTATCAGCAAGGCCTGTTTTGGCATGGGTTTTACAGCTGGACACTCTTCTAAACACCAATCACTTTACAGAGTGGGCTAGATGAACCGGCACTGGGAGGGTCACCAAGTAACTTGCAAAACAAAGACCCTTCGAGACGGAGGGAGGCGACATTGGAGGAGGTGTCCTTGTGCTAGGTGATGAGAGGTTGGAACGTAACATATAAATACCTACTTATAAATATAAATAACCTTCTTGTCATCATATCCAACAATATGCATTCTTATGTAGATGATACAGCTTTTCACTCTATCCTAACCATTCTTAACCACATATACCCATGCAATCCAGGTGCAACATGTCAAATTAGTACTGATTTTAAGAAGAGGACTTGAAAGTTCCTTTCAGTAGACCATACCAATCTTGTCTCTTCCAACAGCAAAAATTCACAAGCACCTCACTTCTTAAGCATGAGCAGCACTTAACTAGAGCCCTCATAGCCAATTCAAATGTTAGGTTTCACTATCACCAAGAGCCAGGTGAAAACACATCCTTAACATAGCTAGGACTACATCTCAAAAATTGGTCCTTCTCTCCAGAGTCAGACAAAATACTTCAGCTCCAGACAATTGCTGACACTGCAAAGGATAGGAAACATTTTGGCACAGCTTATTTGGCATTGCTGATTTACCACTGATTTATTTGACATCTCTTGTTTGGGCGCTCTCTCTGTTGATGTGTGAGCATATTTTTCCTTATGTGTATGAGGAGAAGGAAAATGTTCTGTCGTTTATGTTCAATTAATAAATTGCAATGTCTCTCCCTCTCTCTGTTTATGTGTGTGAGCATTTAATTACATTTGTTTGTGTAACACCACTCTGTCTGTATTCTTTTATTTGTTTCAGCCATACTGGAGCACCACCTCGAAGTATTTAAAGAGTTAATTTATGAGCTGATGAAATACAAGATTGAAACAGCTTGACTAAACCCTATTTTTCTGTTCACGAAGATATCATATATAAGGATACAGTACAGTTTAGCATTGAAACAAAACCCTGATAACATCATCACCATCATTTAGTGTCCATTGTCTATGCTAGCATCGGTTGGACTGTTGGATCAGGGCCGGCACTGGAAGGCAGCACCAGACCCCAGTTTGATTTGGCATGATTTGTATGGCAGGATGCTTTTCCTAACACCAACCACTCTGAGAGTGTAATGGGTGCTTTTTATGTACCACCAGCATGGGTACCATTATCTGCCACAGCTGCAATTTTACCTGGCTTGATGGGTCTTATCAAGCACGACATAATGCCAAAGGTATCGGTCATTGCCTCTGGGAGGCCCAACACTTGAAAAGAGCTTTCCAGGTGCCACTGGCATTGGCCACTTTGCTTCCGCGAGGCCCAATGCTAGAAAGGTGCTTTTTACATGCAACCGGCACGTAAAAACAACTCAAGTAATTTATAAATGAGATGTTTAATTATGTTAACAGTAACTTAACTGAAATAGCAAAATGTACTTGGTCATTTGAAAGTCTGGTCATGAATGCACTGACCACTTTGTATTGTATCCATTTTGCCGTCCAATTTACAAAGATACATCATTCAAAAAAAAAAAAAAAAAGAAAAAATGAGCCTGAAACAGATTCTACACTTCTTACAGTAACTGAACTTAATGAACCTCTCCTCCTATTAAGTGCTGCAGATGTTGTCAATTTTTAGTTTGCTTGAATTGTGTATAATTTCGCTCTAAATTCATTTGAATAAGCACTTTTGTGTTTAAGAATAGATTTTTTTCCTTTTACCTAGTCCCTCTATTTTTTATTATGTTTTTAGCACATTTTAAAAAGCTCTGGCATAATTACACGAGTGTGCCCCTCATAACATCCAGAAAAATAGGTATATTTTAATAAAATTTTCCACAAATATACTACAGATGATGTAGATTCCAGTTATAACGACTTTGTTGTGAGAAAAGATTTTCGAGGGTGGGAGAGAGAGGTTTTTGAAAATACACTCGTGTTGGCTTTGTTTCCTCAAAACTTTTCCCCAAAATGGATATTTTTTAATGAAATTTTCTGTAAATACCTTTCACATTATGTTTATTACAATTAAATCGGAATTTAAAACGAACCCCCCACCCCCCCAAAAAATTAGTAGGCTTGCACACATATGTACACCGAATGTATGTGTGAGAGCTCACCATTTTTTTTTATTCATATTAAATTCCGATATACCATCTGAAAAATATTTGTAGAAAATTTCATATTAAAAGTACCCAGTTTTCTTATGAGGAAACAAAGCCAACATTTGTGGATTTTCACGAATTCCGATCTCACAAATTTCACAAATTCTAATATTATAATAATCTGCACCATCTGAAGCATATTTGTTAAAAAATTGCACCAAAAAATATTCATTTTTCTGGAAGTTATGAGGAAACAAAGTGAAGAGACACGCATACACACACTCGTGTAGGTATGCCAATGGTCTTGCATTAGAACAGCCAAATATTACTGGAGCCTTTCTTGTTTAAAAAAGTGACACATAAGATAATGCGATCCTAGATACCCGATCGGAATAAATACAGGATGGTCAGTACCAGAACGTCTTTGATCATAAGTTTGCTCAATTACCGAAACTAAATTCATCCATATAAAAAAAGAAAAGAAAAAAAAAAGAAACTCGTCAAGAAATATTCTCCGAATCGTTTACAGTGTACCTATATTTGATAGTAACAATGTACGTTGAGAATTCAATTTAAGAAAGATATGCTTTAATCGCTTTCGGAAGCTGACATCTACACATCACAAGCGCACTTGGTGAGCAACCGAAAGCCATAGAATGATTTTTAATAGTCATAATAATAATAATAATTAGGCGCCTATTTTTCTAGATTACATAGATGTGTTGTATACAATGAATATAAACAACGGAAGTAATCCGAACACATTAACAAATATACGAAGAAAATAGTTATACAGACATACAATGGAATAGTGGTGTGTCACTGACACCGCTTTGAACATACATCAGGAATAATAAGACGGCATGTAGCAAAGCTAGTAGAAAGAACAATAAAATAATTAATTAATAAATATACTATAATATATATATATATATATATATATATATGGCCTGCTCGCTTAACCAGCGGGGTGGCGTCATTTGAAAGCTAAAAAACAATGCGAAGCGCATTGTGACCAGCGATGTGTAGCAACATCTGATAGCCTGGTCGGTCACGGTGATCACGGTGATATATATATATATATGTATATGAAAATTCTAAATATACGTAAGTGAAAAATAAAATAATACTTCAATAATTAAATACTTTAAAATTTAATAAAATATACAAAGCTATTACAAGTCATTAAATAGTAATCAAAATAAGAAATGTTTCAAATATAGACAAACTCCTTACATAAGCTGACCATATAATAAATATACATGTGTAGTATCTATAGATTTAATATAACAATAGATAGCAAAATTGACTAAATATCAAATAATATAATACCTAATTAACTTCAATTTAGTATTACAAATGCATAATCCACTTATATATCAATAAATAATATAATATATTATAAAAAATATATATATATATGTTCATTTGTTCAACTAAACGCTTCAAAGCAGTGCTCCATCATGGCCTGGGAGAAGTGAACAAATAAAAAATAGTATATATATATAAATATGCGTGTGTAACATAATTATAGACATTATATGATAACTATTTATGTTTTTTTACACAAATATATAAGTTATGTGTTGTACGTACTGTTTATAATACATATACACTATATATATATATATATACATATAACTGTGCGTGAATGTATGTGTGTGTTTGTGTTTGTTTGCGTGTATGTGTCTGTGTGTGCGCGTGTCTGTGTGTATGTCTGTCTGTCTGTCTGTCTATGTGGTGTGTGTGGTAATCTCTTTACTTATTTAACCAGCTTTCGTGCAAACAGTCGCTCATTTCATATTGTTTCTGTCTCTCTTCCGCCAAAACACTTTTTGATAAATGTTTTAAACCAACAACTATTTATCAAAATATTAGCCGTGCACCACATTATACATCACACCACAACCGTAGCACTCACCGGCACCGCTCCCCGCACAACACACTCACACAAACTCTGGACCTCACCGTTTATACAAACTCTGTACCACACCCACCCCACGCTTAATACGCTATGAAGAATGGGTGTTGGAATATCGTAGCCAGTTCATTGTTCGTGTACCGTTTTGTTGATCACTTTAATGTCTTTCTAGCCATTTCACTGGCTTAAAGAATCCCACTGTCAAGAGAAGCGATGTTTAATGAGGAATTTCTGCAAATTATTATAGATTATGCATTGCAAAGTGGGCAGATGGATGATAACGAGCCAAAAGTTTCCACTGGTGAAGGCTAAACAGAAATAAAACTGATTGGTTATGTATGAACTGGCTTGCAGAAAAGGGCGTGTGTTTGGATTGGTAAAATCTGTAGATCGACAGCGAAATAAATGCATCACTTTATGGTGTTATTCACTTATATGCCTGAAGGATCTGAGTTCAATTCCTGCTTAAACTGAGACACTGCGTTTCTTCTTTATATATTGGATATAATTGTTTTTAATCGAATCTCAGGCTCAGGCTCAGGAGTAGATCTGTGGTAAGAAGTTTGCTTTACGACCACATGTTTCCGAGTTCAGTCCCACTGCGTGGCATTTTGGTCATGTGTCTTGTAGGTGGATTTGGGGACGGAAACTGATAGAAGCTTCTAGTATATATGTGTATGTGTGTGTGTATGTGTTTACGAGTGTGTGTGAGTGTATGTGTGTCCCACCACCGTTTAAAACCGGTGTTGGTGCGCTTAAATCCCCGTAACAGCAGTTTGGAAAAAGAGACTGATAGCGTATGTACCAGTGTTTAAGAAACAAGTACTGGACTCGAAGCGTTGGAGTAAAATTCATCAAGGTGGCGCCCCAGCATGGCCGCAGTCTACATGACTGAAACAAGTAAAAAAGGTAAAAAAAACAATAATAAATAGGTTCTAGGCTTGAAATTTTGAAGAGGCTCATCGATTATATCGACTTTAATGCCACTTTATTTAATCGACCACAAAAGCAAAAAAAAAAAAAAAAACGGCAAAGTGACTTCACCGGAATTTGAACTTCAGATATAATGAGCCGAAGATATGCCGTTCAGCGTTTTACAACATGCTAACCATTCTGCCAACTCACCGTCTATCTGTAGCAGATAAAATAATGTTGCAAATATCGCCTGAGGTTTCTTTAATCTTCTCAAATTGACTACATAGGACGACAAGCTTGCAGAATTTTTAGAGGGTCTAGCGAAATGCTTAGCGACATTTCTTCTGACTCTTTACCTTCTGAGTTCAAATCTCACCGATGTCAATTTTGCCCTTTATATTTTTTTTATATTGGTTTGAGGTTCGATAAAATAAAGTACTGCGGCCAATGTACTCGCCTTACCCTCCTTTGTTAGCTATCCTTGTACACTCCAATAGATTGGAGTTCCATTCAAAGGGAATGTTGTGACCTCGGTCACTTATATCCCATGAAAACCGAGGAAGCAATCTTATGAGTCCTAAAGTTTGAGAAAATTATTTGACTACATACACTACTACGAAATCTATTAGCTTGTTTTTTAACGTTGCAAGTTCAAATTTCACCAGATTTTAATTTTATTTTCAAACTTCTTTACTCTTACTCTTTACTCTTTTACTTGTTTCAGTCATTTGACTGCAGCCATGCTGGAGCACTGTCTTTTTAGTCGAGCGAATCGAAACCAGGACTTATTCTTTGTAAGCCTAGTACTTATTCTATCGGGTTTTGTTGCCGAACCGCTAAGTTACAGGGATGTAAACACACCAGCATCGGCTGTCAAGCGATGTGGCGGGGGTGGGGCAAACACAGACACACAATTATATACACACACATACATATATATGTAGGTTCTTGGTCTCAAGCATTTGTCTTATGAAGAAAGGCTGAAGACGCTCGACCTTTATTCTCTAGAAAAACGACGACGCCGTGGTGATCTCATTCTTGCTCACAACATCATAAGCGGAAAGTGTAACCTCTCGAAAGAGCTGTTCTTCACTCCTGCTCCAGAGCGTCGGCTGCGGGGTCACTCCGAAAAGCTCTATCTGCGACGATTTCATCTCAATCGAAGGAGAGGGGGCTTTCTCCGTCCGGGTTGCGGATCCGTGGAATAAGCTGCCGGACGAGATAGTGAAGATGCCGACGACCGCTCGGTTCAAAGTCTCTCTTGACCAGAAATGGCCTGAACTCTTTCCATGAACACCACCCTGTACATAAGTCCATGTCCCCCTACATGGCCTTGCTTTTTGCTTTTTGAGCCAAAAAATTAACTTAACTTAACTATATACATATATACGACGGGCTTCTTTCAGTTTCTGTCTACCAAATCCACTCACAAAGCTTTGGTTGGCTCGCGGCTATAGTAGGAGACACTTGCCCATGATGTGGGACTGAACCCGGAGCCATGTGGTTGGTAAGCAAGCTACTTACCACACAGCCACTCCTGCGCCTCTTTGTTCGAAAATACAAATAAAGTTCCACTTGAAATGTTTGCAACTTCCCAGGGTTATTGCAAAGTACGAACTACATGATCTATCGACTTGTCAGAAATCGCGGACATATTTCTCTCAAATCAGACCTTAAAGAACACAAAAACTAAAAAAGGACATATAAGATAATGTAGCCCTTGTTAAGATATTTCTAAAAACAAGGCGTGTTGGTCACAATTAGAAAGTCTTTCTTATGTCTACTGACTCTATTTTGAGCTGAGATTAACAATAAAAGCTTCATTTTATTTCTTACTAGCAGTATCGCCCGGCGTTGCTCGGGTTTGTAAGGGAAATAACTATATAAGCATTTTTAGAGATGTAAAGTATAATAGCCATCTCAATATGGCTAACCACAAAGGGGGGGTTGTTACTGTAGCTTTTTACGTTCTGAGATTTAATAATAAATTTTTAGAGAGTTACTTCCCTTATATATGCCAAAAATGCATTAAAAATAGGAAAAATTGATGGTAATTTTTTTTTAAAATCATAGACTCATCGTAGACGCGCGCTAATACCCAGAAAGGCTCGATATGAATCACGACTATAAGATACCCGGTTTTGGTTAAACTGCACCGCAAAATGTGGGAGTAGTTAGGAATCTAAATCGTAGGAGACAGACACACAACTTCACTTTTATATATAAAGATATTTTCTCAAGCTGTAAACATTCCAAACCTCTTAAAATAACTGGTCACATGAGACGATCGACACCTCTCACATGCAAAATGTCTTTTTACTTGTATGTCTATTTATACATTTTTCTTTCCTTTGCTTAATCGTGGAACAGGTTATTTGCTGACAAAACAAGGTTTATGATGTGCTAATAACGATAAAATTGGTTTCACATTTTGGCACAAGGTAGAGAATTCTGTGGGAGAGAGTAAGTCGATTACATCGACCCCAATGCTCTACTGGTACTCATTTTATCGATCCCGAAAGGATGAAATGCAAAGTTGACCTCTGCTGTGTTTGATTTCAAAATTTAAAAACGGACGAAATGCCACTTAGTGGTATACATTTATGTTGTGGGTGCAGAACGGAATTTCCTGATACAGTTGAGAGGAATGCATCACTAACATTGTCAGAGAACTAGTCTTTGGTGAGGTAGCAATGAAATTGGGCAGAAGAACCTAGTCAATACAATCGACATGAGTATGCAACCGGTATTAAATTTATTGAACTTGAAAGAAGGAAAAACAAAGTCTAACTAGAAAGGATTTGAACTCACAGCGCAAAGAGCTGGAAGAAATAAAGCATATTGTGCTTAACCGATTCTGCCAGTTTGACATCATCACGCATACGCACTCAGTCATGTACACAATGGACGTGCTAATGTATATGCATATTCACACATATATATACACTCACATAAATACACACATATATAAACATATGTATACACATACATATATACACATTAATATACACACATCTATACACACGGAATTTTATCAATGAACAGGTCGCGGTCTCAAAGCGACGAAAATATTGGGCAAATTAAATTTAAATGTTGAAGTGAATCTAACGGTTTTTGTGTTTCTTAAATGGCTTATAAACACCTTCCACGCTGCAACTGTTTATATATATATATATATGAATGCATGCATATATACATGTATACATATATATGAGTGTGTGTGTGTGTATATATATATATGTATATATGTATATACGAATGCATACTCATACACATATCTATATGTACATATATAATTTATATGATGGATAGTATTGACAGTGAATCGAAGGTTCGCACTGCTAAGCCATCATCGGACATTGTACTCTACCAAACCTATTGCTTAATCCTTCAATTTAATGAAAAACTACTTTCCTTATACCATAAAAACAAACATTAACACACACACACATATATATAGTAAGAATTTGCAAAAAAACCCCAAAAAACAACAACAAAAGAACAAAAGACGAAGACGGGTTTGTAAACAACAAACATGTATTAGTTTAACGCTCGGGAAGTGAGAAAGTCTTTTACGTTTCGAGCCTAGGCCTCTTCGACAAAAAGGAACACAAAAGTAAACAGGGACAAGTACGGATTGAGAGAAACAACAATAGGAAACAGCAGAAAGTACAAAAAGGGTTTAGAAAAGTTCAAAAGGGTCAAACGTCGTAGTGTATTGGAGGGATTTCTCATCAAAGGAAGATTCCAGTGTAATCCATGGGTAGGAGAGGTGCAGCCGAAGTGCAGAAGTCCAGGTGTAGGAGAGTAGAAGAGATTTTTTCGTCACTATTTCTAGCCCGAGAGCAGCAGGCTTGCTGGTGCACGAGTGTTAAAATATCGGTTTCAGATTCTGGCACAAGGCCAGCAGTTTGTGGAGAGTGGAGAAGTCGATTAATTCGACCCCACTGTTGAACTGGTATTTCTTATATCACCCACAAAAGAATGATAGGCAAAGTCGACCTAGGCAATTTTTTGTACTAAGAGCATAAAGTA
>NW_021832762.1:0-12500 GCF_006345805.1 Octopus sinensis
TATGTAATCATTAGTAATAACTGTCAATTAAAAATTATTTCTCTCTTTGATAGTCTTGTCTGGGGCACCCACCACCTGCCCCACCATGGTTTCCATCACAACCATTAAGAATACCGCCATGGACATCACTAACCACTACTACCACCACCACCACCAATTACTATCCTCAACACCCCCCATCAGTAGGAGTATGACCATCACCGCCATTAGCACCACCATCATCACCAAAACCAGCACTACCACCAACATCAGCTCAAACGATAATATGACCACCATCACCACCTTCACCTTCACCTTCGCCGCAACCACTACTATCCATTACCACCACGACCACCATCATCGACTCCCACCATCTTTACTACAAACCGAAGCGTCACTATTACAACCACCTCTACTACATCACCGTAACAAGCCCACCACCACCACCACCAACACCACCAACACCAATACAGTCTTTACTGACTCCACCACCCACCCCATCTCTACACCCACCACCACTATTATAACCAACACGACTACGACGACCACAGATTATCCTAATTAGCTGCATCGCTAGAAAAGTAAAACTTCAATTTTCAATGATTTAAGAGGCCACCAATGACAGGCAAGATTTTTGGTAAGCCACTTGATGGCTCCTTAAATTCCTATCACCTCATCTTCCCATCTTCATTCCTCCCACACACACACACAGAGCACTCACTTCTCTTATCATTACCATTCCCATCTATCTCAAACACACTCACACACACACACACACACACACACTCTCCCTCTCTTTCTTTCTCACAAATGTACTCCATACGTACGTATATAAATATGTGTGTGTGTTCGTGTTTATGTGTGTATCTATCTATCTATCTATCTATCTATCTATCTACCTTCATTTCTCTTTTCTTTTGTTCCTTTTCCTTTTCTTTTTTTTCTTTTTCTTTTTTTCTTTTTTATTTTCTTTTTTATTTTTTTTTGTTCTTTTCTTCCCTCTTGATCGAAAACCTACGCCACCCCTTTCTTTTTCTTTTTTTTTTTTGTTGTTTTTTTTCATCCCCCAAAAGAAAAGCTCTACCTTGTAACTTGTCCCATCTGTGTGCAGCCCTGTGTGGCCAATAAAGAAACTTATCTATCTATCTATCTATCTATCTATCTATCTATCTATCTATCTATCTATCTATTTATCTATCTATCGTTCTCTCTCTCTCTCTATATATATTATATATATATGAACATATATGTATAGTAATAAAAATATACGTACAGACACACGCACACATATAGATAGATACACGCGTCTGTCTCGAATTCCTGCCCCCATCACACCACTGATACCAACTGTTATACGATATCGCTGAGATTTTACGAAATTTGCATCATGTTTTTGTTTGTAGACTTATAACATCATTACAATATTACGTTATAAAGGTACCTAACTACGTTAAAATAAAGTATGTAGATATTACGTCATATTGCCACAGTCATTACATTACGACTATGACGTAATACTGTATGTATTACGTCATAAATTTCTTTCAGATTGTAACAAATATGTTTACGATTTCCACTTTGTAGCGATTATATATAACGATTTCCTTCTGTAGCAAGTCATTCATCGATGATATGCATATCTATTCTTAATACGTTTCGGTAGATTAAAACATGGGCTTGCTAAACGCTGATGAGTTTAGTGTTATGATATTATATTGCGGTTGCGGACTTCTGGTATAATCATCCGACAGCTGTCCAAATCACCAACACGTAACCAAACGATATTTCTTCTTTATAGCTTCTAAGACTCTCTGTAGGTGTGTTGGAATTATTGTAAATCTGGCGATTGCATATAACGATAGCTCTATTCAACATAAACATAACGTCGTAAGAAATTTGAAAAGCTAAACGCGAAAGCGGTCTTTCTTCTAAACTATGTCATTGTAAGGAAAAAAAAAAATTTTAATATTCTTCAGACATATTGACGCATATATATATATTTTTAACCTTTGAGCCTTCTGTTTTTTCACTTTTTACTATTTCTATATATTCAACCAGTGCTTTCACAAACCAACTTTATTATCTATCTATCTATCTATCTATCTATCTATCTATCTATCTATCTATCTATCTATCTATTATTATATATATATAGATATATATATATATTATATATATATATATATATATATAGGTATACAGTTGTGTATATGTATATATACATTGTGATCTCAAAATACTGAAACACGTGTGGTTCCTCATATTAATAAATATATGTATTAGCTAAAGTAGGATATAATTAATGAAGTATATTGCATACCCTGCTGGTAATTTTGGCTATATCCTTTAGTATTATTTCGTGATGTGCAAACTGATACCATGAGTTTATTGTCAGATATTCTCATTAGTTATTTTGTATTACTTGAATACCCGCATATCGATTATCCCCCAAAATTGATTATATATGCATATATATATATATATATATATATATATATACTTTGATACTTTGATAGGTTTCGGCCATTATTGGCCCAGGCCATGTCTAACTTAATAGCACCATATATATATATAATATGTGTATATATATATATATATATATATATATATATATATATATATATATATATATATATATATATAATATATATATATATATATATATATATATATATGTATATATATATATGTATATAATATAGTGGCGTTTTCAAACTTCTTTTTTACAAATATATATATATATATATATATATTAATATATATATATTATATATATATATATATATATGTATAATATAATACATACATCGACTTTAAAGGTTAAATCTAAAAAACAACTTATAAACAAGGGCAAAAGTAAAAAAATTCTAATGCCAAATATGCCGGAAATAGACAAAAACATCAATAACCATATAATTTATACATACATATGTGTGTGTGTGCCTGTTTGTGTCTTTGTATCTGAATTTGTTCCCCACACCTGATGGACATCCAGATTTGATGAGTTACGTCCACGCAAAAAAAAAACTGATAGAATAAGTTACAGGCTTAAGAAAATAAGTATTTGTATTGATTATTTCGAGTAAAAGTCCTTAAGGCGTGCACTAGCATGGCTGCAGTTTAATGACGGAAATAGATAAAAGATTTCGTTTGTAAAACTTACGTTATGGTCTGTTTTCAGAATCACATTCTGTCTCTCTTCGTGGAAATTTCGTTAATATTTCGTATTTAAAAATGACATTATTTTTCCGGTTGTAGAAATACGTTATGATATCTTTTGTAGTGTTGCGATTCTCAGTCGGGATATTTTGGATTTACAATTATGATGCATTTACATACAAAGGAATGCACTATATTACAAAAGCACGACTGTCTGTCTCTTTGCTCGTGTATCTATCTATCTATCTATCTATCATCTATCTATCTATCTATCTATCTATCTATCTATCTATCTATCTATCTATCTATCTATCTATCTATCTATCTATCTATTTTCTTTTGTTCCTTTTCCTTTTTTCTTTTTTTCTTTTTTTAAATTTTATTTTTTGCTCTTTTTTTCCCTTTTACGATCCCTTTTGATCGAAAACCTACGCCACCTTTTTTTGTTTGTTTTGTTTTTTGTTTTTTGTTTTTTTCATCCCCCAAAAGAAAAGCTCTACCTTGTAACTTGTCCCATCTGTGTGCAGCCCTGTGTGGCCAATAAAGAAACTTATCTACCTATCTATATATCTATCTATCTATTTGTCCATCTATCTATTTGTCTATCTATCTATCTATCTATCTATTTGTCTGCCTGTCTGTTTGTCTGTCTGTCTCTCTCTCTATCTATCTACTTATAAATATGTATATCGAACATACACGCGCACACACGTATATATGTATGTATGGATGTATGTATGCATGTATGCATATACGTATACTATACATGTATGTGTGTCTGTAAATATACATATGCTTACGTGAGTTTGTGTATACACACACATGTATATATACTCATAGACACACACACACACACACACACACACACACACACACACAGATATGTATATAGAGCATAAGATAAAAATGCCTGTAAGTGATGGAATGATGATAAGAACTCAGAGTTGAAGACGAGTTCACGCGAAAGATAAAACACCACGTCATTCACCATCTTTGTTGCCGCCAAATTATCACTGAATTTGTCAAGCCCCGGTAGGTATGATAACTTTACCCAAAAATATAAGCGGAAAGAGAGACAGATAGAGAAAGCTAGAGAGGGAGAGAGAGAAAGAGATGGAGAGGAGAAAGGATTGAGGGGTAGTGAGAAAGAAAGAGGAAGGAGGTGAGGGGAAGTGAAAGGAGAAGTAGGTAAACGCAAAATTGCAGTCATTTGCATTTTACAAAATAATGAATATATGCAAAGTAATTTTAGCACATACAGCAATCAATAAGAGAATGGGTCTTTCATCAGTTGCGACGGTGCGCATTCAGTTCGTATTATATTTGCTCTTAGCGACGGAAACAGAATTATTTCAGAATAGCATCCTGTATAACTTACATAACGTGGATATGTGGATATACAATCCACAACTGCCAGGTTTGTTTTGAGAAAGCTAATTGTAAAGATGTGCATTGGTCATGGCCGATGAGGGTGGAAGATATTAAGCGACTAGAATCCTTCGATCACGTCTGTCTACGCCGCATCCTTCGTGTCCGATGGCATCACTTTGTCTCCAACAATTCGGTGCGACACCAGTGCAAAATCACCTCCACCCTCCAACAAGTCATCCTAACGAGACGTCACCATTGGCTGGGTCATGCCCTCCGTCGTCAGCCAGGAGAATTCATCTACGAAGCAATTGCCCCAGCTACCCTTCAGTCAAGGCTGATCTGGAACCCAACCTAGGGCCCCATATCTACGGCGTTCGCCGCTGGAATAAGGAGTGGATGGAGATCACGCGGTCGTTAGCCTCAATTCTCCAGGTCTGGTCGGCGTTTGTGAGAGATACGGCATTGAGGCTGAATGAAGCCAGCTCAACCCACCCCGGGTGAATGCTATCTCAAGTCAAATCAAATCATTGTATAGATGTAAAGTTCTAAAGAGCACGGAAGTATATCAAGAACAGATGAAAAGCGCGCGGCAGTGGCGATGTTGTTGTTAAATTTTGATTCCAATGTCTTTGCAAGGCATCGCAAGCAAGCATCCCCTATTAACCAAATGCTTAGACAAATTTAGTCTCGATTGATATAGGAAAGCAGTGATTCACAAATCACTGGTGTCGCAAATAGTTAGTGGGCTAGGTGAAAATTCCTTACAAGCGACAGAAGCAGTATCAGTTCAGAATAGCCTCCCATATATCATACTTGACGTGGATATACTATAGAAAGTCACAAAACTGTGACATTCATCTCGAGAAAACATCTTGTATAGACGTAAAGAACAAAGTTTCCAAGCCCATACGATGAGACGGTTGATAAACATCATCTCCGACGGACCGGTCCTCGTCGTGACTGAGTATATCCAGAGGCAGCCACTAGTCGGCAGCACTGTCTTCTTGACAATGACTGGCTCTTAAGCGCCTCATTGGATGATAAGTAAAATGCACTTCTACCTAACACCGTACACTATAACGACATAGCTACTGACATATGAAGCATGCAAGTCCAAACTGACAAAACATCTATGAAAAACCATCTGGATATAATTATCATAAATTAAGTCGCCATGATAGATCTTTGGCCACTACACACATTTTTTCTCTCCTTGTTTTTTCTGTGTCTCTTCTGTAGAAGAGCGTAGGCTCGAAACGTAAAATACTTTTTCTATTCCTGAGCGTTATACTAATACATCTGTTTGTTTTGTACACCACCTGTCTTCGTTTTTTTTTTTTTCGTAAACTTTCCCTATTATAAAGCATATCTGTTCTCATTGATATCTGTGTCTGTTTTAGCGAAAATACTGAACAGAAAAAGGTGAAGCAACTGTTAAAGCACATGGATCTTGGATCTTGAGATTGAAGCAACAGGTAATTGGGCATCGCAGTTATTCACCACAACAATAAAAGTTAGCATATTGCATATGATAAAACCATGTGAAGAAAAACACAGGTACGATACCAGGGCTCACAGGTTAACGCATTTTAAAATATAGCCCTGGTGGATGGAAACTACAACCTGTACAAGTTCCTTCTTTCAATAACTATCCAATATGCAATAAACACTCAAAACATACAATATATACACAATAGATTCAACACAATATAATATCACGCAAACACGTGCCCTACACAATCAACACCTAATAAACCAATACAACGCATATTCTGCATCATCAATAAACGACATTGTAACACCAGCAACTCCCACAAACTTCATTTATAACTGCTGAAATCCATTAAGATAACTGAACTCACACATAACGTATTATGCACGCACCAATCATCATTCGATATTAAAACACATAACACCAATCACAGGCATATACGAAACACAAACACTTCCCATCAAAATAAGATAACTCATACAACACATCCTCTATACAAAATACAAAACACCTGAATAACACACACAAAAAAAAATAATAAACAAATACTTCGCAACAATGTAAAACTAATTTAGTTTAACAATAATTTTATATTCCCAAAAGACAATGCAACCCACACAAACACATTCACACACACACACACATACACAAACACACACACACATACACACACAGAGGCTCACATATATATATACACACCTGAGTAACACGGAGCTACACCTGGTGGTGCAGGAGAAACTCGCATCGCGTTGTTGAAAACCTGATGATGATGATGATGATGATGATGATGATGATGATGATGATGATGATGATGATGATGACGGTGATGATGACGATGATGATCATGATGAAGATGATGATGAAGATGATGACGACGATGATGATGGTAGTGGTGATGAGGTGTATAAAAATTAATGATAATTTTAATTAAGAAAATAATAACAACAATCGGAGTTGACAAAATGAAACCATCCGTGCAAATAATCAATGTTCAGTGATGCAGAAACTTCACACCAAGAACAATGAACCGGGAATCAAAACAGGTGATGAATACATATGAACACACACACACACACACACACATTCACAATTGCATACACACACGCACATACACAGGTAAGTGTATGCGTGTGAATGCATGAGTGCGTATATGAATATATATATATATATATGTGTGTGTGTGTGTGTGTTGTGGTGTGTGTGTGTGTGTGTGTGTGTATGTGTGTGTGTGTGTGTGTGTGCAGAGAGAAAGAGAGAGAGAGAAAGAGTGAGAGAGAGTAACATGAACTGTAATTGTATAACTGTATTCAGAAGGAAGTGAAGAAGAAGAAGAAGAACAACAACAACAACAACAACAACAACAAAAACAACAACAACAACAACGACGACGACGGCAATAACAACAAGAATAATAACAACAACATCACCATCTGTGATATAGTTTCATCTTGTCCCTACCGTTATGCAGCGGTCATATGATAAAAAAGCTTTCCATCCGTGAACATCTCTTTTATATATATATATTGGCGTGTTTTATACTCTGAATGTATTTCTGTTTCTGAAAGAGCATAAGAAATGCTATTTGGATTATTTGGTTATTATTTCTAGCAAGTTGAACTCCTACCGTCAGGTCACATCGACCGTCAGTAATACTGGTGCTGGCGTAGGTTGTGGACAACTTCGTGGTCGTGCTGATGGTTGTGGTAATGGTGATTGTGATAATAGTAGTAGCAGCGGCAGTAGCAGCAGCAGCAGTAGTTGTTGTAGTTGGTGTTTGTTTGTTTGTTTGTTGAGCGAAACTGGTACTTAATTTATCGACCCCGAAAGAATGAAAGGGAAAGTCGACCTCGGCGGAATTTGAACTCAGAACGTATCAATACCACCTTTCCTTTGACATTATATCTTGAACAAGGTTCTCTACTATGTCCTTCTCTTTCCTTCTTTTTCAAACCAATAAAATGTGATTTAGCTGTTATATCTAGCAGAACTGACAACCACAAATAAAACCCTCCCCTACCACAAGCTCCTCTGCCGCCGTTTATTGTCACGTTCTGCTATTACAGTATTTTATTTAATATAATGTCTTCATCTGTGCAAGGTTTTGTTTTGTTTTGCAGAGAAAGTTAGCAAAGATTTGAGGATGTATTTAGCTGTTGTTTCTTGCAGAGAAAGTTAGAAATGATTTGAGGATGTATTTAGCTGTTGTTTCTTGCAGAGAAAGTTAGCAAAGATTTGAGGATGTATTTAGCTGTTGTTTCTTGCAGAGAAAGTTAGAAATGATTTGAAAGGGGATTGTTGCTGTTTTTGTTTGTTTTTCTTGTTTTTTCGCAGAGAAATTTAGGAATGATTTCAGAGAACGATTTGAAGGAGAATTTAGCTACTCTTTCTAGCAGAAGCTACGATTAAATACCTATTTCTTTACTACCCACAAGGGGCTAAACACAAAGAGGACAAACAAGGACAGACAAACGGATTAAGTCGATTATATCGACCCCAGTGCGTAACTGGTACTTAATTTATTGACCCCGAAAGGATGAAAGGATGAAAGTCGACCTCGGCGGAATTTGAACTCAGAACTTAACGTAGCAATACCATCTTTGCTTTGACATCATATCTTGAACAACGTTCTCTACTATGTCCTTCTTTCTTCTTTACTTCTTTTTCAAACCAATAAAATGTGATTTAGCTGTTATATCTAGCAGATCTGACAACCACAAATAAAACCCTCCCCTACCATGAGCTCTTCTACCACCGTTTATTGTCACGTTCTGCTGTTATAGTATTTTATTTAATATTATGTCTTCATCTGTGCAGTGTTTTATATCAACGCAAAAACACTGAATAAATATTTAAAGGAGTACAAGGCAATCACAACAACATCACTGCCATCACTGTCACCGCCGCCATGGATCCCTCGCATCATCCTGGCACTGCGGCGGCGCCACCCACTTCAGAATGCGTTCTGTGTACATTGTTTCCAGTGTGCACATCGATGCACATCCATGGACATCGATGCACACATGCATATACACAGAAACATTTGTAGAGTGGTGTGATTGGCGAGAACGTAGAGAGAGTGAAATTGGAATGTCTAAAATGAGAGGGAGGGAGAGAGAGAGAGGATGAGGGAGAGGGTGAGAGGGAGACAGAGGAGTGAAATGGTAGAGAGAGGTAGATAGAGTAGGATATGGGGAGAGAGAGAGAGGCCTAGAGAGAGGGAAAAAGAGGAAGAGAGGCAGAGGGAAATAAATTGAATAGAGACACATAGAGAGAGGGAAGAATTGAAGAGGAGAGATTTTGAGGAAACGAGAAACATAGAGGCAAAGAGAGAGAAAGAGAGAGATGGAATGATAGAGACATATAAGAAGAGAGATAGAAGACGAGTGAGAGCGTGAGAGAAGCGACTAGAGAGGTATAGAGAGGGGTGGAAGAAAACAAAGTGAGTGATGGTGAGAGGAAAAAGAGGAGTGTAGGGACAATGGAGGGAGAGAGAGAGAGAGAGAGAGAGAGAGAGAATTAGGTGAAGCGAGAGAATGTGAGAGGAAGAGGCAGAGTGAGATGAAGAGAGAACGAGAGAGAATGAGAGGAGACAGAGAGGAGTCAGACTGAGACAGAGAGAAGGGGATAGACAGAGACAAAGACACAGAGGGAGAGACAAGGACACAGAGAGAGAGAGTGGGTCAGAGAGAGAGAGATAGTGATTGGGGGAGTTATTTATTTATTTATCAACAGTTGCATTTGCTGACGCTGCTGGATACTGTTGCTGTTGTTGCTGTTGTTGTTGCTGTTCTCGTCTAGAGCTGTTAGTTTTATATTGAATGCTGTAGCTGTTGACACTATTATTGCTGTTGTTGATGCTCCTGTCGTTGTTGTCACTGCTGTGCTGTTGTTATCGTTAATGTAAGCTTTAATGGCTCTTATTATTTCTGTTAGGCGGTAGAGATGGCAAAATCGTTAGCAACTAGGGCAAAAAACTTAGCGGCATTTCGTCCACCCTTACGTTCTGAGTTCAAATTCCGCCGAGGTCGACTTTGCCTTTCACCTTTCGGGGTCGATGAAATAATTTTATCTTTAACTACCCACAAGGGGATAAACACAGAGGGGATAAAGAAGGACAGACAAACGGATTAAGTCGACTACATCGACACCAGTGAGTAACTGGCACTTAATTTATCGACCCCGAAAGGATGAAAGGCAAAGTCGACGTCGGCGGAATTTGAACCCAGAACGTAATGGCAGACGAAATACCTATTTCTTTATTACCCACAAGGGGCTAAACACAGAGAGGACAAACAAGGACAGACAAACGGATTAAGTCGATCATATCGACTCCAGTGCGCAACTGTTACTTGTTTAATTGACCACGAAAGTGGAATTTGAACTCAGAACGTAACGGGAGAGAAAATGCCGCTAAAATTTCAGGCCTTGTGCCTATAGTAGAAAGGATTATTTTTGCTATTATTGTTGTTGTTACGGCTGCTGTATCAGTTGTTGTTGGTGGTGGTGGTAGTGATGGTTATGTTATCACATACTGCTGTAGTTTAGCCGTAGGTCAACCCTGGTCAAACGGACACTGGTTCAAATGTATTCCAGCCACGACCATTCAATCATCGCTAGAGTATAGTTCTTTTATTTCTTATACTGGTTTCAGTTATTTGACTGCGTCCATGCTGGAGCTCTACCTTAAAAGGTTTCTAGTTGAACAAATCCCACACCCACAAGACTTATTTTTTAAACCTAGTACTTATTCTATCAGTATCTATGGCCGGACCGCTAAGTTACGGTGACGTAAACACACTGACATCGGTTGTCAAGCGATGACGGGGAAAAATACAGACACAAACACAAACACACACACACACTCACACACACACACACACTCACACATATATATATATATATATATATATACGTATGTGTGAATGTGTGTATATATATATATTAAAATTATAATTAAGGGTATCTAAAAGATACCAACATGCTAGATATAGCAACCAAAACCTGACTCTCTCTAAAATCACATTAAATGTTCATACAGCACCAGGAGAGAAGACAAAGAGACAAAATAAACTAGCAAAAAATTATTGGATAATAATAATAATAAAAACAATAATAGTAATAGTAATAATTATAATCCTCGGAAGCATGTGGTTAGGAAGCAAGCTTGTTACCGCACGGCTTCGCCTGTGTATATATATTCAAATATCCCCGGTGTCAATTTCGCTTCTCACTTTTTTGGTGGGGCGATCAAGTTGAGCACAGAGACCAAGGTATTCAACTGTCTGCCCCCCCCACATTGCTGGCCTTGTGCCCAAACTTGAAAGAATTATGTATGTTGCTTTTGTTGTTGTCGTTGTTGTTATTGTACTTATGTTTTATGTTTTAGGGCCACGACCATCACCTTCTGTGTTTGTTTAGTTTGTTTTTAAAGGGACTTCGTGACAACTGGTAGAAAATGAGGAAAGATGTGCTCAAACTTCGGTTCAGGCCAAAATACTTGAAAGAGAGACGTAGTTTGTGGACATTCAAGGACCACTCGAAGGGTCTTCTTGGTCGTCGTCATCATCGTGACCATCTTTCTCCTCCTCGTCGTCATCATCATTATCGACACCGTTGTCATCGTCACCATACGTTTTTCCCTGCACAACTATTCTCCCTCCATCCCTCCTCTTCACCCCCTTCACCCTGTCATCAAATTCACCTTCCACCCTTATCGCAATTTACAGTTAATAGGGTACAGCCACACTGGTACATCACTGCCACTGATGAAGATGTAATGGCACCGACGACGATGACGACGACGACAACGACGACGATGATGATCATGAGAAGAAGGAGGAGGAGGATGAGGACGACGTCGACGACGACGATATTGGTAATGGGGATGATGGTGATGGTGGTGGTGGTGGTGGTGTGCTGCTGCTGCTGCTGATGATGATGATGATGAAGAGGAGGAGGGAGAGGGGGACGATGTTAATTATGATGATGGTGGTGGTGATGATGAAGATGATGACAATGATAACAATGACGTCGGCAATGATGATAATCATGAGAAGGACGAGGAGGAGGAGGAGAAGGACGACAGCGACGACGATATTGGTAATGGGGTGATGGTGCTGCTACTGCTGCTTATGATGATGAGGAGGAGTAAGAGGAGGAGGGGAAGATGTTAATTATGATGATGGTGGTGGTGGTGATGAGGAATATGATGATGATAATGATAATAATGACGAGGGCAATGATGGCGATTGTAATGATGATGATGACTATTACAACGCTGGTTGTCTTGTTGATTTTATATTTCTTGTATTCCAGGTTTTCGAACACTTGATAGATTTGTTATTGTTGTTGTTGTTGTTGTTGTTATTGTTGTTGTTGCTGCTGCATTTGTTACTAAAGCAGCTGCATCCGTCATTTCTGCATCCAATATTGACAAAGGATAATAATGACGACGATGATGATGATGATGAGGGGAAGGTGGAAGGCGCTGATGAAGAGG
>NW_021832762.1:17500-22500 GCF_006345805.1 Octopus sinensis
GTAGATGTAGACTCCTATGTAGGTAATACGAAAGTTAAAGAGCCACTAGAGTCGCAGCTGGACATAGGGAAACTAAAGAACTAAATGATGAGAAAATCAATATGAGAGGTAGAAAGAAAATAGCAAAGTACCAGAAATGTTTGAAAACATCACACAGTTAACGGAAAACTTTACGTTCAATGAACCGGCTCAACGAAGCTATCCTGCTAAAAGGAGCCAATCGGTGATACGTCGTGCTTCTTCAACATGAAAATGTCCGTCCCTACTTCGCCAGCTTTACTAAAAATGTTATTAAAGAGCTCGGTTGGAAAGTTCTACCGTACCCAACGTATTCTCCTGATATAACATTTTCAGATCGTCAGCTTTTCCGGTCGTTTTCAACTTACTGTGAGGAGTTCAACAACGACGTGTAGCAAAAGACGTGACTTGATGAATCTTTCGATCAAGACCCGGTGATTTCTAACATCAAAGAATTGACCAGCGAATGGACCATTGGTAAGAAGTTCTGAACAATGAAGGAGAATAAACATTGTCCCGAGGGAGATCAAAGAGGAAAAGGATCCCATCAACTTTAAACTGAGTCTGGATAGATTCCTTCAAAGAATACCTGATAAGCCACCCATAATTGGATACAACTCACCCAACAAGAACTCACTACTTAAACAAAACTTGACTTAAACAGGATTCGAATAATCCTGTCAGGTGGTGCTATTAAGTTAGACATGGCCTGGACCAATCTTTGGTCGAAACATGTCTAAGTTATCTAAGTTATTATTCATTGAATTCTTAATATTGTTGATGAAAATAAGGATTAAAATAAATGGCAAAAGCATGAACGAAACTGAGACAACCTAACATACATAACGATACAGTAATGTTACAAAGATACTCCACATGCGCCATTCCAATTTCAAGTCGTTAGAGAAATATTTATGTGATACTTACATCCCTTCTTAGCTGTCTTAGAGAATAACAATGCAAAGATTAATGACATTTCTGGTATAAAGCCGATAGACGAAGCTTTAGAATATGATAAATTTCACATAATTTTTTTTCTAAGGTTACAGCAATAACAATGGAATATTAGACATGGAAATAAATAGTTTCGTGCGGAAACCAGCTGGACACCGTAATAATCAGAACGTTACTGATATTTAATAAAAGACGTGACAGCACTTAAGATAAACACATACATACACACACACACACCACACACACACACATATATATATAGTGTTCTCTATGTAATTGGTACAAATGGAATGCTAGACAATCACTTCCGTATAGACAGTGATCGATTATCTATAAAGATCGGAACTGTTAAACGTTTTAGTAAACACTATGATTACCACATCAGTAAGGGATGTGGCGGCATTTGTCAACGTTTCTTAACCCTAAACAATTGGGTGAAGATGATAATTGGTGAGAGTAATAATATAATAATAATAATAATAATAATAATAATAATAATATAATAATATAATAATAATAATAATAATAATAATAATAATTAATAATAATAATAAAATAATAATAATAATATAATAATATAATAATAAAAACAGAAACAATTCCTATCATAGTAGGTGCATTAGGCATGATAAAAAAATATTCAGACAATACATAACAAAAACACCAGGACTTACAAACACATATAACATACAGAAAATTGCACTACTAGGCACTGCACATATCCTACGCAGAACACTTTCCATACAATAACCATCAGAGCATCACAACAAATCACAGCACATACCCAAGGCACACAGAGCTGCGCTCGGTAGTGAAGTGAAAGCACGCTATAAAAATAAAACTACTGAATAATAATAATAATAATAATAATAATAATAATAATAATAATAATAATAATAATAATAATAATAATAATAATAATAATAATAAAAACAGAAACAATTCCTATCATAGTAGGTGCATTAGGCATGATAAAAAAATATTCAGACAAATACATAACAAAAACACCAGGACTTACAAACACATATAACATACAGAAAATTGCACTACTAGGCACTGCACATATCCTACGCAGAACACTTTCCATACAATAACCATCAGAGCATCACAACAAATCACAGCACATACCCAAGGCACACAGAGCTGCGCTCGGTAGTGAAGTGAAAGCACGCTATAAAAATAAAACTACTGAATAATAATAATAATAATAATAATAATAATAATAATAATAATAATAATAATAATAATAATAATAATTATAATAATAATAATAATAACAACAACTAGTACAGCACTAAGTACAAAACCAAATATATGGCACCCTAGGCATAACACCAACATGAACTTCCAGCTTGTCTCTTATAAACGAAGCAAACATAACGTAAGTAGTAGTAGTAGTAGTAGTAGTAGTAGTAGTAGTTATAGTAGTAGTAGTAATTTCAAATGTTAGCAGCAGATCAGCCATTTTTTTAGGGGAGGGGACCAGTTGATTGCATCGACCCCAGTGTTCAACTGGTACCTTATTTTATCGACATCCTCCTCCTTCTCCTTCTCCAAAGGATGTAAGGCAAACTCGACCTGGGCTGCATTTGCGCATTTGAACTTAAAACATAAACCTGAAAGAAATGCCGCTAATTATTTCGTCCACACGCTGACGATTCCCTCACCTCCGGCGCTACAAACAGCATTGATGTTTCAGAAGAGGGTTCTAGTCGATTAAATCGACAGTAGTATTCGTATAGTATTTATCTAGCACTTTATTTTATCGTCCCCAGATTGTTGAAATGTACTTTTGAATTCAGCGAGATTTGAAATCAAAACGAAAACACCCGGAAAAATGTAGCAAAGCTTCAATGGTTCTGAAACTCTAACAAATGATAGTTAAGTCTATATTATGTTGATAAATATACTTCAGACTACATCGGTAACTTGCACTCTTTGTGAAATCTTTTAATTAAAATCTTTTAATACAATACTTACCCACCTGTATACCAATCTAACTGCATACATACACCCACCCACACATACACACAGCGTATACATACATGCATATATATACGCATATACATAAATATATATTATGTGCTTGCGCGTGCGTATACACACGCAGGCACATATGTATTATTAGACATATGTATCTGAAGGTACAATTACATACACACACATATATATAAGTATATGTGTATATACTTATTTATAAATATATAAATATACACATACACACAATCCAACCAATCTAATTGCATGCATATACCCACCCACACGTATACACAGCGTATACATACATGCATATATATACGCATATACATAAATATATATTATGTGCTTGCGCATGCGTATACACACGCAGGCACATATGTATTGTTAGACATATGTATCTGAAGGTACAATTACATACACACACATATATATATAAGTGTATGTGTATATATTTATTTATAATTATATAAATTTACACATACACTCACACATACAGTTTACATATACACAGTGGAATATACACGGAAATACGTACGCATACAAATATACACATAGCACTCACAGTTACGCACAATCGTTCACACACACACTGGTACAACAGACAGATAAGGAGTGTGTGATGAGAACAGTAAAATGAACAATATTCTAATTCAAATGAAAATATAAAAAATAAGCGCAAAAGTTGGTGCGTTTTGAGATGTGTGAGATGTGTCTAGACATGAAATGGTTGGAACAGTTGTCTCTAGTAGCAACAAGAACAACAACAACAATAGCAACTACAATAATAACAGCAATAACAATTGTGATAATGAATGCAACTTCGTCATCAGCAGCCAATAAATATGGCGCTTAAAACAACAGCAACGACGACGACGACAACAACAACAACAACAAAGAAAACAAGAGCAACAACAAAAACAAATGGTCGTAAGAACTGCAAGTTCGTCTTCAATAGTAACAGTATATGACGTCTACCACATCAGAAGTGGCAGCAGCGACAATAACAAAGGCTAATATAATGATTATCGTAAGGGCTTAAATGATAACAACAACAAGAACTACAGCAGCAGCAGCAGCAGCAACAACAACAGAAACAGCTGGAATTAACTGCAATTTAACTAAATTCGAGGAGAATTACAATAAAATCAAGGACTGAAATAAAAGGGACAACAATAAGAAATGGAACAAAAAAAAACCCGCAAGAAAAAACAAACAATACGTATAAAAGCAACAACAACAGAAATATCGGCGACAACAATTAAACAATAAATAACAACAATAATTACAACAACGATGGCAAAAGATACAACTGCAACAGCAACAAGAACAAGAACGACGACGACTACTGAAACACGAGCATTGTATTAGGAACGTCAATGGCTACAGAGCATTCCATGAAATAACACCTAATAATTGGATCGAGAGTATGATATAATCTCTCTATATATAAAGCTGAAGTTGTCTGTGTGTGGCAGGTTTGGTAGCCTTCAACTAACACTATCTCCTCCGAGACCCTGCGGTGCAAGTTGACCAAAATTGAGAGTATGATAGAAGAAGGCTTGCTCTTCCTTCCTTAGAAGAAAAAAATCAAATCGGACCATGTTAACAGCAAAAATTATTTACATCAAAAAGGTGCTTTTTTTTCTTATGAAAATCCCTATTTTTTACATTTCTTTGACTGCTGTGTCGCCATTTGTCGGTGTATTTCAACCAGAAAAATGTTCACTTAAAGAAGATAACAAGCTACACAATGCAAAATTTTTACTTTTCAAAAATTCCAATTCTAAAGGGTCGAAACAAAGCCGAGCATCGCCGGGCGATACTGATAGTCGTAGATAAATAAGACATAATGGACACAGGTGAAACGTGTTTGTTCATAGACCTGCTCGATCAGGACTGAATTCTAGTTCAACAACAATAACCCCTTTCTACTATAGGCACAAGGCCTAAAATTTAGGAGGAGGGAGCAAGTCGATTACATCGACCCCAGTGCTCGACTGGTACTTAATTTATCGTTCCCGAAACGATGAAAAGCAAAGTGGATATCG
>NW_021832762.1:27500-30000 GCF_006345805.1 Octopus sinensis
TTATATTTACCAAAACCCTTATTCACACATGGATAGCAATATGTTGCCTCCTCTAGAGTGCCCGCATGGTTTCTGGGATTGAACATTACACACAAACACATACACACTCACACACACACACACACAAACACACACACAAATACATATATATAGAAAACAAATTTATTTTATTCCACACGGGTAGAAATGCACTGAGAATAGTTAAAATATTTTTTATTAGTATATTTAATGCTTGAACCGGTTTCACAGTTTTTACATTGATTTTCAAAAAGTTCAAATAGAAAGACGTGGCTTATGGCGCAGCTGTCTTGCTTCTGACTAGAATTTGAAGCTTGTCCTATTGTCTTGAATAGGATTTGTTTGATAGAGGACAGCCACATGATTGGTCTCAGAAAGTTTTGTAGGTTCCCCCTACGCCCCTGTGTTAGAATCAAGTGACATATGTCTATGTCCACTCAGTGAAATCTGTCAAGTACTGGGCAAAAATGAAGTCCCCCAAATTCCAGGTCTTCCCACTCTACCTAAGTTTAGCGAATACCACAGATGACGCAGGGATAAACAAAGAAAATACTTTCATAGAAAAGTACAAACCAAAACTTAACAAATCTTAACAGAGTACATACACAAATAACTATTCACATACAAAACTCATTCTCACACTCATCATGAGGAAGCTACACAGCGAACAACCTGAACTTTAGCCACTGGACTACACACAAACGACTCCTGTCCACTCTCAACAGATTAAATTTAGAGTACCTTGATTATAGATAAACATGGTCACTCAACCGTGTCGGCCATCTTTTTGGGAGCAAAATATACTGTCACGAGACACTAACGCACGGACATAGCGGGAAATGCACACAAGAAGGTTATAAACTTCATCAAATGTTCATTCTCTACAAACACCTGACAGAAAACATCCAGAGTATATATTGTTTATATATGTTCAGTCAATTGTGTCGGCCTTAACTTACAACACCAAAGATTGTCACTTGATACAAAAACACGGACGTAGCGGGCATACTACAAAAATTTCTAAGATCAGTCATGTGGCTATCCTCTACTCGAGCCATGAACTCTCTATAAAAACAGGGCAAACTTCAAACACTAGTCAAAAGCAAGTCCGGCATATAGAATTCTGAAATCGTTCAAACCAACCAATACCTGAATTAAAATGTCTATCAGTGTTAGTTTATTTACCATAATTTCTGTCACGCTGGCAGAGCCGTTAGTAACGAAATGCTTAGCGTCTCCTTATGCGCTCTAAGATTCTGACGAAGTCGAATTTGTTTTTCACTCATTCAGGGTCGGAAAAAAAGTACCATTTGAGCATTGGTATCATTGTAATTGACTAGTCATCTCTGTAAACTTGCTGGCTTGTGCTGAAATTTGAAACCATAAATGTGGCGAGCTGGCATATTTTCAAGAGCCATGGACTAAATGCTTATCGATTTTACTGGCTTACTACGTCCTGATAAAAAAAATTCAGCCGAGATTAACTTTGCCCTTTATCATTTCTTGGCCGATAAAACTTTTTAGTACTAAAAAGTTTTGACAACGCCAAGACATTTTAATATCGTTCACTTTCTTTTTCGCGTCTCGGGTTAATTTATACAATACTTGCACGAAAATAATCATCTCCTAGTAAAATGGAAGCACATAATACTTCAGATCACATGAAGGATGTGGAATTGCTGCAGCAGATTTCGGCATTATATTGGCTTTACCAGCAAGATTCGACTTTCTATAAGGCTGTCACTTTGAGTAGAGTCGCTCACGATATTTGGAAGTGGGTGTCCGATGAACCAAGAATCAAAATGCTAAGGAACCAAACCATTATGTCTATTGCTGCCTACGTTAAAGAGCATCCGAGGGCCAGAGAGAGTGAACTTATCAGTGAAATAGAAAAGCGAATCGAGGGGTTCAAATCCGTAGTGGAAAATATGTAGAACGAGGAACACCAAAGTCAAATGGACTGCAAAAGGAAGAGAAGTATTTCGGTGTATTATATAAATCTGCGATTCAATGAAGTTGTTGAAATATATATAAATAATCATAGACAGACCACAAGAGAAAAGGAATAACACTTGATGCCTTTGTTATAATCATTATTACAATGGTCTCTTCAAAATCCTGCCAGGTTCAATCTTTACTATTCATATTTCTTGGGTTAATATAATCAACTGTGCACTCTCTCCGAACATTTATGCTTTTTATACATATACTAAATATTTTTCTTAAAGTAGAGCGCTGGACAAATATATCTATCACAAATATATGCATCACGTAAATTCAAATCCTGCTTGGTCAACTCTGCTTTTTCACAGTTTAAAATCTTCTATTTATTTATTTGGAGGTGAGGTGGGTGTTGCAAATGAAATAACAAGTCTTAAATTGGCATTCATATAATTTGTGGCCTTGAATCTAAGCTGAAAATCATTTTACAAAACTTTTCTAAATATGTATATATATATGTACATACGTATACACACACACA
>NW_021832763.1:0-2500 GCF_006345805.1 Octopus sinensis
AGCTGCAATTTTTAGCAACTAATTTCCCCTCCCCCCTTCTATCTATCTATCTATCTATCTATCTATCTATCTATCTATCTATCTATCTATCTGTATATATATATATATATATATATACATATATATATATATATATATATATAATATGATTCTATCCAAACTCTCCTTCATTGCATTGTTGTAGTACTCTGTTACTAACTCTAAACAATCTAAAATGGCTCTGCTTAAAATGACATTTCAGTTCGGAGGTTTAGTTTGGAAAACTTTTTTTTTTTCGTGTATATGACACGATATTATATTTTATATTATGTCTGTGTTTGTATGTACGTACATACGCATATATATACATACACACACACAACACACGCGCGCATCGCATACATACATACACACATACATACTACCACCACACCCACCACCACCACCACCACCACTACTATACTACTACTACTACTACTACTTCAAAACTCCTCCTCAATTTTCATTTTATACGTTGTTGTATCGTTTGTCATGCATATATATAATATATATATCTTTTATAATATCTATACATATATATATATCTATAATAATGCACGCATATATTGTATATATAATATTAAAAATCTATATGTATATATATATAGATATATATATATATATAATGTATATTATATATATATATATCTATATATATGTACCTATATATACCATATACACACACATCTATATATATACATATATAATATATATATTAATACATATAAATTATTCCTCTGTTGGCTGTCAGGTGCGTGTTTTGATTATTATTTAGTGAAGTTTCTCTCGGCTGACCTACATTTTAATGGTAAAAAGGTGAGAGGGGGTGGGCAGAAGTGGAGAAGCAAAAGCTAATTTTAAGTCGACAATAACAACAATCATAATGATTATTCGGCAACAATAACAATAACAACTCTAAACAAATCCACGAAGTAATATTATTTTCATTTATTTTTCCCACTGATCTTCTCTGTCTCTTGTCAGCTTTTTTTCATATATATATATATACATATATATATATATATATATATATAAAGCGACCTCCGCGCCTTTCTCTCTGTGTCTCTGTATCTTTCACTTTGTTCTCCTCTGCTGCTACTGTCATTCTTTCTTTCTCTCTCTCTCTCTCTCACTTTCGTTCTTTCTGAATCCATCGTCTCCCACTACCCTCTCACTATATATATATATATATATATATAAAGCGACCTCCGCGCCTTTCTCTGTCTCTCTTTCACTTTGTTTCTCCTCTGCTGCTACTGTCATTCTTTCTTTCTCTCTCTCGCTTTCGTTCTTTCTGAATCCGTCTCCCACTACCCCTCGCTAGCGCTGTGTCACTGTGTGGTTCACTTCTCTACTATTTAATCTCGGCTATCTTTGAGTATAATGTGTACATCTGTGTATAGCACAGGAAAAAATAGACGGAGAAAGAGCCAGAGAGAGAGAGAGAGAGAGAGAGAGAACAAATAGAGTTACAGTAAGAGAGAGAGAGTAAGACTCACAGAGTGAAAAACATTACAGTGAGAGAGGAGACAGAGAGAGAGAGATATTTAGAGAGACAGAGACACATAGAGAGTAAAGCTTTGCCTGATGTCTGCTAGCAAGCAAGCTAGCTGTAGCTACCTTCTTCCTTTCTCTCTCTTTCCACATTTCTAAATGCTGAGACTGTTTTCTTTTCTCTTTCTTTCTTCTCTCTCTCCATTTAGCTTTGTCCTCCCTTTTTCTCTCTTTAGTTTCTATGTCTCACTCTTTCTCTTTCTCTCTCTTTCCCACATTTCTAACTGCTGAGACTGTTTTCTTTTCTCTCTCTCTCTCTCTCTCACCCTAGCTTTTTTTTTCCTCCCTCTTTCTCTCTGTATATCTTTGGTTTCTATCTCTCTCTCTCTCACTAGCTGTTTTTTCCTCCCTCTTTCTCTCTGTATATCTTTGGTTTCTATGTCTCTCTCTCTCTCTCTCTCTCTCTCCCTAGCTTTTTTTCCTCCCTCTTTCTCTCTGTATATCTTTGGTTCTATGTCTCTCTCTCTCCTCTCTCTTCCTAGCTTTTTTTTCCCTCCCTCTTTCTCTCTGCATATCTTTGGTTTCTCTCTCTCCCTCTCTCTCTCTCTCTCTGCCTCTCTTCCTTTATTCTCTACTCCGTTCACAAGCTAGTGTATAGCTTGTCTTTCGTCTCCCTTCTCCCTGGCTGAGTCATCTGAACCGGCCAACTTAGAAGGGCGCACTGGTCGTCTTCACAATTATTAACTTCCTGCTTAGTCACGGGAGACAACTACGTGCGGCCTAGCTAAAAAAAACTTTTTCCTTTCTTCGTCTTTAACATTCTCCTTCTTTCACCGTTTCTAATCATTCTCCCTATCTCTCTCTCTATCTCTCTCTCTCTCCCTCTCTTTGTAAATTTCACCTTCTATCTGTCCTCATTATTTCTCTCTCTCTATCTTTGTTATATAAATATTGTATTGCGCTCTCTATCTCTTTGTTTCTCTTTTCC
>NW_021832763.1:7500-10000 GCF_006345805.1 Octopus sinensis
GATGCAGCCTCTGGCTCACCAGTCCTCAGCCAAACCGTCCAACCCATGCCAGCATGGAAAGCGGACATTAACCCTTTAGTGTTTAAACCGGCCATATCTGGCCAAAATATTCTACCTGTTTTATGTTCAAACTAGTCAGATATGGTCATTCATAGCTACCTTATTGTGTCATTTTAAAAATAAGCAATCACATCAATGAAATCTCAAAGCCATGAAATGATGCAAGATTAATTTTACATGGTGTGAATACATAAGCTTTACATTTTACAGAATAATCTGAATGCTAAAGGGTTAAACGATAATGAGGATGATGATGATGATGATTATCTATATTATTCCTGATTTTAAAAATACATCAGGAGAATGTCCTTTCTTAAAGTAACAACCAGGTACATGTTAGTGACCATGCAGAGAATTGTTTAAGGCAGCAAGCTGACAGACTCATTAGTGTGCAAGACAAAATGCTTTTAGTGGCGTTTCTTCTGATTCTTTCATTCTAAGTTCAAATTCTGCTGAGGTTGACTTTGTCTTTTATCCTTTCAGAATCAATAGAAGCACTGGGGTTGATGGAATCAACTGGAACCTTCCCATTAAGACTGCCAGCTTTGTGCCAAAATTTGAAACCATTGTTGTTGTTGTTGTTATTATTATTATTATTATTATTATTATTATTATCATTATTATTATTATTATTATTATTATTATCATATTATTATTATTATTATTATTATTATTATTATTATTATTATTATTGAGTGAGCGAGCAGAGCATGCCATCAAAGTGACACTGGGTAAAAATATACGAAGCCCAGTTTACCCATCATGACTAACCCGTCTGATAAGGGTACACCAGGCACATGCATCACAACCATATGTGCGCGACATGGTGATCTCATATCAAGATAAACAGCACATGACCTTGCAGGTGGAGCCCAGTTAGAATTTTCTTCAGATCGAGTAACCCATCCTGCTCAAAAGGTCCCTGAATAAGGTTTGTTTAAGGACGTTGAACGAAACACCCATGTTTCCAGAGGTGAATATTCAAACCCAAAGAATCCTTCTCAACACATGGCTATGATGTTCCTCCACTACTTCTGCTCATGATCAGAGATGCACATATCGTCAGCTATTAAGGGACTGCTCAACTGGTTAAGGTCAAACAACTGACAAGCAAGTCTGTGGTATTGAGCAGAATATTTGCTTTATATTATTATTATTATTATTATTATTATTATTATTATTATTATTATCATCATTATTATTATTATTATTATTATTATTATTACTTAAGGTACTGAGCTGAAAGATTTGTTAACACACCAGATAAAATGCTTGGCAGCTTTTCATCCATCTTTATGTTCTGAGTTCAAATTCTGCCATGGTTGACTTTGCCTTTCATCCTTTTGAAGTCGAGTTGGTTCAAATTCCACTGAGATTGACTTTGCCTATCATCCTTTCGGGGTCGATAAAGTAAATACTGGAGTTGATATATCAAGAAGCCTCCTCCCCTCAAAATATCAGGCCTTGTATCTAGAGTACAAAGAATTATTATTTCTATTAAAGCAGTTGACAGGGTGGCAAACTGGCAGAATCATTAGCATGCCAGGCAATATACTTAGTGGTATTTTGTCCATCTTAACATTCTAAGGTCAAATTCCTCTGAGGTCAACTTTGCCTTTCATCCTTTCAGGGTTGATAAAATAGGTACCAGTTGAACACTGGGGTCGATGTAATTGATTTATCCTCTCTCCCGAAGTTGCAGGCCTTGTACCAAAATTTGAAATCATTATTAAGCAGTTGATAAGTTCAGTCATTAAAATGTGGCATTTATTCCAGTTTTCTGTGCTTTGAGTTCAAATTCTGCCAAGGTCAACTTGAGGTGGCCAGATGGTAGAATTGTTAGAGCAGCGTTTTTCAACCAGGGTTCCCCAGAACCCTAGGGTTCCACAAAAGGTTCCTAGGGGTTCCGCGAGAAAAAGTGAGATAAGCTAATGCTAATTTCCTGATTGTAATATTACTACGTGCATAACATATTTTGGTTATTGTAATATTGTAATATAGACACCATCCTATATAACCTATTATGTTATCAAAACAATATAACAACCATTGGGAATATATTTAGTGATATCTGTAATTTACGGACACCCTATTTATATATATATATATGATATTTACATGTGAACTACAATAAAATAATATGAGAAATATATGGTGTATAATGTTTTTGTGCAGGGGTTCCTTGAGACATGTAATTTATTTTAAGGGTTACACAAGGGTTGAGAAGCACTGTGTTAGAGCATCAGAAAAAATGTTTCCTAATATTAGTTCTAGCTCTCTTAACTTCTGGGCTCAAATCCTGATGAAGTCAACTTTCTCCTTCATTCTTTTAGAGTTGGTAAAAATAAATCACCAATCAAGTGCTAGCTTGATGGCATCAATTAAACTCCTTCTAGAAAACAAAATTGTTAGCCTTGTGCCAAAATTTGAAGCCATTTTT
>NW_021832763.1:22500-32697 GCF_006345805.1 Octopus sinensis
TCTATCTATCTATCTTTCTCTCTATCTATCTGTCCGTCCGTCTGTCTGTTTGCCTGTTGTCTATGTATATATGTATGTATCTATGTATCTGTCTATCTATCTATGTATTTATCTGCATGCATAGACCCGCCCACACACACCCACATACACCCACGTACACATATACCCAGCTATCTTTCTGCCTTTATGTGTGTGTGTGTGTATGAATACTTACTTAAATATGTACAAGCTTATATATGTATGTATGCATGTATGTATGTATGTATGTATGTATGTATGTATGTATGTATGTATGTATGAATGTATGTATGTATGTATGTATGTATGTATGCATGTGTGTGTGTATATATGTATGTTTGCATGTAGTATGTATGTATGTATGTATGTATGCATGTGTGTGTGTATGTATGTATGCATGTATGTATGTATGTATGTATGTATGTATGTATGTATGTATGTATGCATGTGTGTGTGTATGTATGCATGTATGTATGTATGTATGTATGTATGTGTGTGTCTATGTATGTATGCATGTGTGTATGTATGGTTAACAAGGCTTATAGCTGATTCAGTGCTATGCAATATTTTATCCACTCAAAAGAAATTCTCAGACTGAAACTCCTTGGACTCTTGGAACATTAGTATGGACTTACTAAATTTAGAAAGTGGTCTTACTCAGTCATGTGTTGACTCCCACTAAACATACATAATATCATCATCATCATCATCATCATCATCGGTAAGTAGCTTGCTTACTAACCACATGGTTCCGGGTCCAGTCCCACTGTGTGGCACCTTGGACCAGTGTCTTCTACTATAGCCTCAGGCCGACCAAAGCCTTGTGAGTGGAGTTGGTAGACGGAAACTGAAAGAAGACCATTGTATATATGTATATATATATATATAAATTAAACCACTATTATGCAATATATATATAAAAATATAAGTGTGTGTGTGTGTGTGTGTGTTTGTATGTCCGTGTTTGTCCCCCCAACATCACTTGACAACCAATGCTGGTGTGTTTACGTCCCCGTAACTTAGCAGTTCGGCAAAAGAAACCAATAGAATAAGTACTAGGCTCACAAGGAATAAGTCCTGGGGTCGATTTCCTCAACTAAAGGCGGTGCTCCAGTATGGCCACAGTCAAATGACTGAAACAAATAAAAGGGTACACAGAGTAAAAGAGTATCATCATCACTTACCATCATCATCATTATCATCATCAACATCATCATCATCATAAAAAACAAGCTTCTTTGTTTGATGTAGATACAGAAATTTCATTTCATTTCATTTCATTTGGGTTTGAGTCCATGCTCAGGCCAAGTCGAAGACTCCACCCTCAGAGTCTGGTGTGGTTGCCAGGTTGTATTCTCTGCTTAATTTTGACATGTGTAGGAGCGAGTTTGAGTCAGTTTGTGCTTGTTGTGTATATCCTGGGAGATGGGGTTCATCTCTAATGGTGCTTAAGTATCTATCCAGCTGCAATTTGAATGATTCCACACTGCATCCTGATAGATTTCTGACATGTACCGGAATGGAGTTGAACAGTTGTGCTCCTCGAACCAACAGACTTGACTCTCGCAGGGTTTTTGCTGCCTGGCCAGCCTTTTTGTTGATTGGTGGCATTGAACACATACTGTCACAAACATGAAAGAAATAGAAATAAACAAATAAACAGCCTTCAAAGATGCTAGGTGAGCTGGTTTGTAAGGGATATATGAGCCTTTGTTTGAAATAAGTTGGAAAAGGTACTGAAGGGTTTAATGGTCTTCTTCTAGTTCCATTTACCAAATCCACTCACGAGGTTATGGTCAGCCCAGGGTTATATTAGTGGAAACTGAACTGAGGCATTTCACTCTGGAATTGAACCCAAGACCTTAAGTATGGCTGTGTGGTTGAGAAGCTTGCTTCCCAACCACACAGCCATACAATTATGTGCGTGTGTGTGCATGTGCATGCATGTATGTGTGTGTGAGGGGGTGCTGAAAAGTTCCTGGCTTCGGGTTAAAGAAGATACTGGAGGTTCAATTGATTATGATTTTATTGAACATATTCACCTCTCAGATTCACACACTCATTGCAGCGGTCCTTCAGTTTTTCCAAGCCCTGTAAAAGAACTCGGAAGGCTGGGCCTCCAACCAGGCCTTTCATAATACCCTTAAAGCCAGGAAATTTACAACACCCAACTGGTACCTAGGTACATATATATATTAATATATATATATATATTAATATATTAATGTATATATATATATATCAACATCATCATCATCATCATCATCGTTTAGCATCTGCTTTCCATGCTGGCATAGGTTGGACGGTTCAACTGGGGTCTGGGAAGCCAGAAGGCTGCACTAGGCCCAGTTTGATCTGGCAATGTTTCTATGGCTGGATGCCCTTCCTAACGCCAACCACTCCATGAGTGTAGTGGGTGCTTTTTACGTGCCACCGGCACAGGTACCAGACGAGTCTGGCAAACGGCTACGATCGGATGGTGCTTTTTATGTGCCACCGGCACGGGGACCAGGCGAGGCTGACAACAGACATGAACGGATGGTGCTATTTACGTGCCACCGGCACAAAGCCAGTCGGGGCGGCGCTGGCAACGGCCACGAACAGATGGTGCTGTTGCCAGCGCCGCCCCGACTGTATATGTATATATATGTGTATATATATATATGTATATATATATATATGTATATGTGTGTATATATATATATATATACATATATACACATAAATATATAGATAGTATATAAATATATATACACACATGTATGATGTAAGGCTTTATAAGTGGTTGTGGTAAGGGTGGTGGAGGGATGGTGGTAGTGGTATTGATGGTTTTCATGATGATGATGGTGATGATGGGGACAGCGTGTATGGCCTGGACTACTGGATTCAACTGTACTTTTCTTCTTTCCATGGGTGATAAAGAATGCGCCAGAAATATATTAAAATACTACCATTCAATCAATTATCCCTTGTGAGTAGTTAAAAAGAAACCGATATTTCATCTCAAAAAACAAAACGTAAAAAAATAACGAAAGAAAGAAAAAAATGGAAAACAACAACAACAAAATATTATTTAAATCTGTTCAGCAATATTAACTCAGTGTATGTTGTTGTTGTTGTTAACATATAAAGACAAAGATTAGCAATAGAAACAGAAATAGCAACTTTTACTGTCGCAGCAAAACCAAGATAAAATTGTTCAATTTCACATGTCTGGCATCTCAAGTCTCAAGTAGGTCTGTTAAAGCAAACCAGACAGCCTCACATTGTGTTTTATTCAATACATAGATTCTCAGTTCCGCTAAAATGGTTTGGAGAAACAGCAGCAGCAGCAGCAGCAGCAGCAATGGCAGCAGCTTGAGTTTAGGCGACAGACTATAATCAATAGTTCATACTGGACTAATATTACTTTTGTCTGACCAATCAGATTGGACTAGTTTTATTTCAATCAGCCAATCAAGACTAGCAATAGTTTTGCCTTATCAATCACGTCTGGCTTTTTTGTTGTTTGACTGACCAATGAACTCTCGTTTTTATTTCAACTGGTCAATCGTATCTTTGCTTTTAAACAGCAACTGACCAATCGCTCGTTGCTTTTACTTTAATTGATAAACTGTCTCTTACTTTTAATTTAACATGACCACAACTAAAACTGACCAGTTGGAAATCACTCCAGAACTATGGGTCACTCATATTAAATTAGTTTTACATTTAATATCAAACCAAATTTAGCTTTATATCCACAGATCAATTTTAAACTGAAGAAATAATAAGAAATTCAATATGTTAGTGAATAATAATAATAATAATCTTTTCTATTATAAGCACAAGACCTGAAATTTTGGAGAAGAGAGCCAGTTGATTAGATCGACCTCAGTACCCAACTGGTACTTGATTTATTGACCCTGAAAGGATAAAAGGCAAAGTTGACCTTCGCGGAATTTGAACTCAGAACGTAGACTGACGAAATACCACTAAGCATTTCGCCTGGCGTGCTAACGTTTCTGCCAGCTTGCTGTCAATAATAATCCTTTCTATTATAGGTACAAGGCCTGAAATTTTGGGGGAGGGAGCCAGTCGATTAGATCGACTCCAGTACGCAACTGGTACTTAATTAATCAACCCTGAAAAGATGAAAGGCAAAATCAACCTCAGCGGAATTCGAACTCAGAACGTAAAATTTTGGGGACGGTGATTACTTGATTACAATGACCCCAGTGTTCAAGTGGTACTTGTTTCATTGACCTCAAATGGACAAAAGGCAAAGTCAATCTTAGTGGAATTTGAACTCAGAGCATAAAGATGGACAAAATGCCACTAAGTTTTTGTCTGGTTTAACCTTTTCGACTGTAGGCACAAGGCCTGGAATAGTGAATTACATCAACCCCAGTACACAACTGGTACTTATTTTATAAGCCCCAAAAGGATGAAAAGCAAAGTCGACCCTGGCAGTGTTTGAACTCAGAACAAAAAGTATTTTGTCCTCTGTGCTAACAATTTTACTAACTCACACCTTTAGACAGTGATGATGATGACGCTGATGATGGTGATGATGGTGAGGGAGAAGATGATGATCATGATGATCATGATGATGAAGATTATGATGATGATGATGATGATGACGACGACGACGACGATGATGGTGATGATGATGATGACGATGACAATGATGACGTTGGGGAAGATGACAATGACAGCGTCTACAACAATGACAATGACGATGACCACAACAACAACGATGATGACGACAATGTTGATGATGATAATTTCTAACATAGACACAAGCTGCAAATATTTTTATTAAGTGCTGTATAGTTTGATCAGATCAAACCCCAGTATATGACTGGTACTTATTTTACCAATCATGGAACAATTGGACTGTGAAATCAGCCTCAATGCGTTTTGAACTCAGAAAGGAAAAGGACATACCTAAATACCATTGTATTTTGCTTGGCATTTTATTGATTGTTGCCTTCACACTCTGTTTGCAGAGGCATGAGACCATGTTTTAAATTAGACCAGTTAGATTAGATGCTAATTCTCACTTGAAACATCTTCTTCACATCCTGATAGAAAATATAAACATGGCTTCTCCGTATTTAACACACTCAAGTCTAATTACATTTAAATGAAAACCTGAAAGGATTAAACAGACATTATTGATGCCTGGAGACTAGAACAAATGAATCCAAAAACCACAATTTTTGTGTTAATTAAAAGAATAAAAAGAAATAATTCTAGATTCTGTGTTAATTAAAAAAAAAAGAAGAAAAGAATGCTAGATTTATTTCCTGAAGTCTTTGTCAGTGTACCCTAAGGCTTTCATATTTCCATACCTCTTAATTCTACTCCCCTTTTTTTTTTCTTTTCTTAATTATCAAATTTATTTCTAATGATATCAGTGATACAGATGAAGCAACTAAGGCACAGAAATTAATGGGCTGAACCAAGAGACAATACACTGGAACAGTTTTCTTTGACCTTCTCATGGTTCATATCAGGATTTAAGTTCAGCATTGAACAGAAGGTTGTTAAGTGTTGGTGGCTGAAAGTTAATTTGCCAAAGCTGATGGCGGTGTCAGAGTTTATATTTTCTTTCAAAACAATACTGAAGGTGTAACAGTCGATTACGCTGAATAACAATTTTTCTTTTTGTCTTTGGTTAGTAAGTGCCATTTCTTATTCACTTTTATCTAGAAATTGAAGGAAATGACTACTATTCCCTTCCAACTTTGCTTTTTTGACTAGGACATCAATGTTTCCAAACTGACCTATTTTCCATTACATCTCAGACAGACTCAGAGCTGAGTTGCTGAAGCAGAAATATTGCTGTAGCAAATATTCTGCTCAATACCACAGATTTGCTTGTCAATTGCTTGACCTTAATCACTTGAGCATGTCCCTTAGTGGCTGATAATATGTGCACCTCTGATCATGAGCAGGAGTAATGGTGGAGCAACATAGCAATGTGCTGAGAGGGATTGTTTGGGGTTTGAAAAAATGTAAGAAAAGCAAAGTTTGAAGGAAATATTGGCCATTTTTCATACTTTCTTGGAGTAAGCAAACAGGAAATAACCGTTATTACCAAAGGACAAATATTGTGTAGCACAGTGTTATACAACCACTGGTCCTATGAGTATTCTCTCCTATAGAGTGTCTTTCTTCTTTTAATCCTTTTTGCCCCTTGTGGAGCATAGGGCCTCAACAGTTGTTTTCCACATTTTGCAGTCATTGGCGTGTTTCTTGGCTGAAGAACTGAATAAGTGTTAAATGAACTGTTGTTGGTTCCTGTAACAGGTGTCTTTTTTTACGTGTATAGGATGTTAGCACAACCCCCGAATCTGGAGGGCCGATGTGGTATACTTTAGTCTGACTCCTCCTCTTCGACCAAACCAGCAAGGTTAAACCTACCAGGGGAAGACGTCCCCCACTGGCACATGCTCTAGGGATCATAAGAGTACGCAAGCCTCCCCGCCATGTCAAGGCCACACACAGGGAGAGGCCTTTAGAGTGCAGCTCACATTTAAGCTTCATAAAGAGTTGGCAAATCCACAAACGGTTGAGTCAATTTGGTTTCCAGCCAAGAAGCCAGAGGAGCAATGGCTTGTATCCTATTGTCTCTATTATATGACATCCATGGTTGCCACATATCACTGTTAACTCAATGGTTCCACCCTACCAATCTGTGAGAAAGTAATCAGTGCAGGCTTGAACTATATTGGTCAGGATGTTTACTTCATAACTCTGCAGTTCTGAGTTCAAACCCAGGAAGACATGGGGCAAAGTACTGAAGGACGAACTCGGAACATTGAACCTTTCAAAAGAGAGGACAAAGGATCAAGATAGCTAGTGCCTTGCTGTACTCAAGTAGACTTGCCCTCCACAGCAGAAGTGTTAAGGCTGCTCCGCCTGATGAAGAGGATTGGCCTGCAAGAGCCCTGAGCTGGTGCCATGTAAAAAGCACTCATGCTGGCACCACATAAATGTGCTTGTGCCGGTGCCACATTAAAATCCCCAGCACACTGTAATGGTGTTAGGAAGGACATCCAGCCATAGAAACCAAACCAAATCAGACTGGAACATAGTGCGGCTCTCCGGCTTGCCAGCTCTGGTCAAATCGTCCAGCCCATGCCAGCATGGAAAACAAATTTAAAGGATAATGATGATGATGATGATATGTATGTGTGTATAGGCACAGGCATGGCTGTGTGGTAAGAAGCTTGCTTCCCAACCACATGGTCCCGGGTTCAGTCCTACTGTGTGGCACCTTGGGCAAGTGTCTTCTACTATAGCCTCGGATATTGACCAAAACCTTGTGAGTGCATTTGGTAGACGGAAAATATATACAGTAGTCCCTCGCCATATCGTGGTTCACCTATCATTGTTTATTATTTAAGCTGACGTTGAATCCTTGCATTTATAATAAAATAAATATATACAAACTATGAAAATAATTTTAAAAAATACAGTATTGTACTGTTTCTAATTCACAGATTTTCACCTATCACGGGGGGGGGGGATGTAACACCCACAATAGTCAAGGGATTACTGTGTGTATATGTATATATATATATACACTCACACATACATACATCATCATCATCATCATCATCATCGTTTAACGTCCGCTTTCTATGCTAGCATGGGTTGGATGATTTGACTGAGGACTGGCAAACCAGATGGCTGCACCAGGCTCCAATCTTGATCTGGCAGAGTTTCTACAGCTGGATGCCCTTCCTAATGCCAACCACTCCGAGAGTGTAGTGGGTGCTTTTACGTGCCACCTGCACAGGAGCCATACATATATATATATACATACATACACATATATATACATACACACACACATGCATGTATGTATATATATATATATATATATATAATATATACACACACGCACACACTTATGAGAGAGAAAAAAGTAGGGAAGACAAGATTGTTAAATTCAACTTAATAACCTCTGTCTTTTGCTATCTCTCTCTCTCTCTCTCCTTCTCTACATATATATAGAGAGAGAGAGACAGAGAGAGAAAGAGAGCAAAACACAAGCTTACTTGAATTTAACAATTTCGTCTTCCTTACATTTTTTTATCTCTCAAATCTGTATTTTGTCTGAGGTTTTTCTGTGGTCTTGCCAGAAGAATCTATGATCCAAGATCAAAATACACAAAGGAATGGTTGACCAACCAAGATATACAAAATGGTTTAACTTTCTAGGCGCCAGAACAAGTGCGCTATGCAATAAGTTTGATTTCTTAAATAATACAGAGAAAATATTGGAAAGGCATGTTATATTAAAATGTTTCAATAAAACATTATTTATGTTGCTTTATTTTATATCCTGGACCCTTTCATCTTTATCTCCCTCTCGTCTCTATCTATTTATCTATTGATGTGTCTGTGCGTCTTTTACTATAGCGCTAGACCAGTCAAGACCTTGTAAGTGGGTTTGGTAGACAGAAACCGAGGGAAAGCTGTTTTGTGTGTGTATGTGTGTGGGTGGGTGTGTATGTGGATGTGTGTGTGTGTGTGTGTGTGTGTAAAGTGTATATAATATATATAACACATATATAATATATATATATATATAGATATATGTATATGTTGTAGGTATATAAGTATGCATGTATGTATATAATTATATTATATATATATATATATATATATATATATATATATATATATATATATATAATATATATATATATATAGTGTTTGTGTGGTAAGTAGCTTGCTTACCAACCACATAGTTCCGGGTTCAGTCCCACTGCGTGGCACCTCGGGCAAGTGTCTTCTACTATAGCCTCAGGCTGACCAAAGCCTTGAGAGTGGATTTGGTAAACGGAAACTGAAAGAAGCCCATCGTATGTATGTATATGTATGTGTGTGTATATATTTGTGTGTTGGTTTGTTCCCCTAACATTGCTTGACAACCAATGCTGGCGTGTTTACGTCCTCGTAACTTAGCGGTTCAGCAAAAGAGCCCGATAGAATAAGTACTAGGCTCACAAAGAATAAGTCCTGGGGTCGATTTGCTCAACTAAAGGCGGTGCTCCAGCGTGGCTGCAGTCAAATGACTGAAACAAGTAAAAGAGTAAAAGAGTATATGACTAAGGGTGTCAAGACACCTACATTGCTAGAAATAAGAGCTAAAATGTTCTAATGCTGTAGGAAAAGTACATAATTGTATACATATATGATCACAGGGGTTGTAATCACCCAAAAACACCCACTCAAGAATTCCCATTTCTGGGCAATAACAGCCCCTGTGAGCATATATGTATACAATTATATGCTTTACCTACAGCATTAGAGCTCTTATTTCTAGCAGTGTAGGTGTCTTGTCTTCCTTAATTGCATTTAGTGATAATTATATTTTTCCTTTATGGTAACAGATGGCTACTTCTATTAACTTTTCTATTTATATTGTTTTAGTCATTTTCCATTTCACTGTGGCCATGCTGGGTCACTGTCTTGAAGGTTTTAGTCAAACACAGATTGACCACAAGACTTATTTTTTAAAGCCTAGTACTTATTCTATCGGTCTCTTTTGCTGAACTGCTAAGTTAGGGAAAGGAAACAGACCAACACGATTGTTAAGCAGTGGTGGGGAGACAAATACAGACACAAAGACACACAAACCACACACCACCACCCACCACATGCAACCCACACATGATGGGCTTTCTTTCTTATTTGTTTATTGCCCACAAGGGGCTAAACATAGAGGGGACAAACAAGGACAAGAAAAAGGGATTACATCGACTCCAGTGCGTAACTGGTACTTAATTATCAACCCCGGAAGGATGAAAGGCAAAGTTGATCTGGCAGATTTGAAATCAGAATGTAAAGACAGATGAAATACCGCCAAGCATTTCACCTGGCGTTGCTAACGTTTCTGCAGCTCGCTGCCTCAATTTCTTTCAGTTTCTATCTACTAAGTCTACTCACAAAGTTTTGGTTGGCCAGAGGTTAAAGTAGAAGACACTTACCCAAGGTGTATGCAGTGGATCTGAACCCAGAATCATGTAGTTGGGAAAGCAAGTTCTACCACACAGTCACACACATGTATATCATCATGATCATGATATCACCCTTAATGTCATCTTTGATCGTCTGCCGTTACATTCTGAGTTCAAATTCTGCTGAGGTCACTTTTCTTCATCCTTCGGGGTCGAT
>NW_021832764.1:0-32128 GCF_006345805.1 Octopus sinensis
TATATATATATATATATAAGCATATAGGAGGGACCACATGTGGTCACTCTAACGCTAGAAATAGATAGAATAGAAATTTAAATTGATGTTATTAATTAATATTCAATTTTTTCACCCTTATTGTGATTTTAATTATATATATATATATATATAATATTTCATATTCGGTTATACACCTTGTAGTATGCTGTTTAAAACTTGTTCACTGCATATAAAGAAGCTTACAATTTCTATTTTCTTTCTCACATGCACACATATATATATATATAAACACACACATGCATGCACACGCACACACTCCTGTGTTCCACGAAATGTATCTTATGAGACACTACACGCAAGACCAGCACTCTTAGTCCTGGCAACATTGTTACACTCAGAGACCTGTTTGGCTTTAAACAGCCACTAAATCCATACCTTGCCGCTAAGTTCCTGTTTGTTTTGTCTTTTTCTCATTTCAGCTTCATTTAACAACAGAGCCCGGTATATACGCTGTGTGTATACATACATACATACATACATATATATATATATATATATGTATGTACATATGTATATATGTATGTATGTATAGGGAGAAGGGAGGGGTTTGGTGTTTCCTTTCCATTCTCGGCTGCATGTTGTTTTATTCTCAAAGCCACAAAGTGCACACACACGCACACACATAGGCACACACAAACACACACACACACGCAGAAGCAAACACAAATACACACACATAGAGCCATATACACACACACACACATAGGCACACACAAACACACACACACGCAGAAGCAAACGCAAATACACACACATAGAGCCATACAAACACACACACATAAACACACACATACACACACACACAGATACAATCACAAACATATGAATGCACACATGCAGAGACATACACACACACACACATACACACACACACATATATAGGTATACACACAAACACACACACACGCAGAAGCAAACACAAATACACACACATAGAGCCATACACACACACACATAAACACACACACACACACAGATACAAACCCAAACACACAAATGCACACATGCACACACATACAAACACACACACACACACACATTCTCTCTCTCTCTCTCTCTCTCTCTCTCTCTCTCTCTCTCATATACACATCAATAATATTACATGGATGTTGTGCGTGTACATGAAGGTACAACTAAGCAGATATGGAGATACTTCAGAAAAGTCATGTGTGTATATATATATATATATACAGGGTGATCCAAAAGTATATATTCTCTCTCTTTTACTCTTTTACTTGTTTCAGTCATTTTGGTCTGCGGCCATGCTGGAGCACCGCCTTTAGTCGAGCAAATCGACCCCGGGACTTATTCTTTTACTAAGCCCAGTACTTATTCTATCGGTCTCTTTTGCCGAACCGCTAAGTGACGGGGACGTAAACACACCAGCATCGGTTGTCAAGCAATGCTAGGGGGACAAACACAGACACACAAACATACACACATACATATATATATAATAAATATATATATATACGACAGGCTTCTTTCAGTTTCCGTCTACCAAATCCACTCACAAGGCATTGGTTGGCCCAGGGCTATAGCAGAAGACACTTGCCCAAAATGCCACGCAGTGGGACTGAACCCGGAACCATGTGGTTGGTTAGCAAGCTACTTACCACACAGCCACTCCTGCACCTATATACACACATTCAATTATTCAACTACTATAAAGCCATACATTTCCTTTTCCTTGAGAGCATGGATCAATTCTTGGCATGTAATTTTTCCAACGACAGCGCTTCAAAATGTGATGGCTGCTTCATGTAGAAATTCCTATCTCTTGACTTGCTTACAGCACAGATTCTGTTGAACTCTGGCAAAATGTCCAGTGTACCATTTTTTGCTTTGTATTCGGGGCTCCTCCGTATCCATGCCCTTTCAGAATATTTCTTGAAGACATTCTGAATAGTTCCATCCTCTTCAAACTCATCTCTAATTTGGATGATACTCAGTCACATTAAGGGATCTGTTTGAAGCTCCCTTCTAAACCCTCTTTGCATTTTCAAAGTTCCTGTAGCACGTTAGGACACATTCCTCTTGCGCAAAGCTTAGTCTGGCTCCCTTCGTTATCTTTAATGAGTTAAATCTTAAAAGCAAATGAATATTAAGTAATGTGTGGTTAAAGTGTGTATACAGTTTTTTTGTTTGTTTTTGTTTTTTTTGGTGGAGGGGTATCCTGCATGTGAATGGGTACCATCATCATCATCGTCGTCGTCGTCATCATTTAACGTCTGCTTTCCATGCTGGCATGGGTTGGACGGTTTGACTGAGGACTGGCAAACCATGAGGCTGCACCAGGCTCCAATCTGATCTGGCAAGGTTTCTACAGCTGGATGCCCTTCCTAACACCAACCACTCCGGGAGTGTAGTGGGTGCTTTTTGTATATATGTATATATAGATAGGTACAGGAGTGGCTGTGCAGTAAGTAGCTTGCTTCCCAACCACATGGTTCTGGGTTCAATCCCAGTGCATGGCACCTTGGGTAAGTGTCTTCTACTATAGCCTCAGGCCAACCAAAGCCTTGTGAGTAGATTTGGTAGATGGAAACTAAAAGAAGCCCATTGTGTGTGTGTGTATCATCATCTTTCAATGCCTGCTTTTAATGATTTGGATGGTTTGATTGAGGACTGGAAAGCCAGGAGGCTGCACCAGGCTCCAATCTGATCTGGCAAGGTTTCCTTCCCAAAGGATGCCCTTCCCAATGCCAACCACACCAAGAGTGTAGTGGGTGCTTTTATGTGCCACCAGCATGGGATCAAGTCAGGCATCACTGGCATCACCCACACTCAAATCGTGCTTTTAACATGCCACCAGCATGGGTGCCAGTTAAGTGACACTTGCATCAGCCAAAACCCGAATGGTGCTTTATATGTGTCACATACATACATATACACATACATACGTACATACATGCATACATAAATATACAAATATATATATATATATATATATATATATATATATATATATACATATCTCACCGTGACCGACCAGGCTATCAGATGTTGCTACACATCGCTGGTCACAATGCGCTTCGCATTGTTTTAGCCTTCAAATGACACCACCCCACTGGCTAAGCGAGCAGGCCATATACATATATATATAGATACATAATACATGCATGCATACATGTGATGTGTAAAGAAGTGCCAATCTCTAACTATGGAGGGAACCTGTGTTAGAGGCAGACCCAGGAAAACGTGGGACAAGGTGGTCAAGCATGATTTTCAAATGTTGGGCTTCACTGAGGCAATGACAAGCGAAGCATTGATATTCTTTATTCTCATCCAAAACGGGGACAAGTACCAACTGTTCCCGTGGTGTGACAGGCCTGGAAATTGTAAAACGATTCTTCTTTACTTGTAACCATTGGTAGCCGTGTTAATCCACAATTAAAGCATATATGTGTGAGTACACACACACACACACACATAGTTGTTTAATAATCCATAAATCAAAAACAATGCACTAATTTATTTGTCAGTAGAGTGTGTATATCAATTGAAGTGTACAGTGTTATATATATATCCATTACAGCTGATCTTTCTAATCAGTAGGATCAACCACAATGGATAAAGAAGAATACTGTAGATTTCAATTAATATCATCATCATCATCATCATCATCATTTAGCGTCCGCTTTCCATGCTAGCATGGGTTGGATGGTTCAACTGGGGTCTGGGAAGCCAGAAGGCTGCACCAGGCCCAGTTTGATCTGGCAGTGTTTCTACGGCTGGATGACCTTCCTAACGCCAACCACTCCATGAGTGTAGTGGGTGCTTTTTACGTGCCACCCACACAGGTGCCAGATGGAGCTGGCAAACGGCCACGGTCGGATGGTGCTTTTTACGTGTCACCAACACGGGGCCCAGGCGAGGCTGGCAACGGCCACATTCAGATGGTTCGCTTACGTGCCACCAGCACTGGTTATCACAGCTACAATTTCCATATATATATATATATATATATATATATATATATATATATATATATATATACATATATATTATATATCATCATCATCGTTTAACGTCCGCTTTCCATGTTGGCATGTGTTGGACGATTTGAGTGAGGTCTGGCGAACCAGATGGCTGCACCAGGCTCCTATCTTGATCTGGCAGAGTTTCTACAACTCTATGCCCTTCCTAATGCCAACCACTCCGAGAGTGTTGTGGGTGCTTTTACGTGCCACTGGCATGAGGGCCAGTTAGCCGGTACTGGCAACGGCCACGCTCAAATAGTGTTTTTACGTGCCACCTGCACAGGAGCCGGTCCAGCGGCACTGGCAACGACCTCACTCGAATATTTTTTTCATGTGCCACCAGTACAAGTACCAGTAAGGCATCGCTGGCAACGATCACGCTTGAATGGTGCTTTTTACGTGCGACCAACACGGAAGCCAGTCAGCTGCTATGGCGACGATTATGCTCGGATGGTGCCCTAAGCACTCCAATAGCATAATAATGATAATAATAATAATAATAATGAAATTATTGTATACAGTACTCAGGTGCACCACAACTTGTCAGAAAGTGCATGTAAAGTACATGCAGTAATGTAAAAATGTCTGGAAAGCGAACAGTTGTATGAGTCAGATAGATGCTTGTGTGGTATGGGGGGAGGAAATTCAGGTGTAGTGTTGGCGAATGTCAGGAGCATGGAAGTTTTTGGAAGGATGCAGTGCTCCGACAAAAACAACCGATGCCGGCAGTTTGTTCCATGCTTCAGCAACTCTCAGCGTGAAAAAATGTTTCCTAAAGTCATGGGAGCTGTGCTGTTTTCTGACTGTATGGATGCAAGTCTTTGAATTTGATTTTGATTTCACTTTCACTTGCCTCAACAAGTCTTCGTAAGCAGAGTTTAGTGTCTAATGAAGGAAAGGTATGCATAAGTGGGCATAGGCCATGGGTTATGGTCTCACTTGGCTTGCTGGGTCTACTCAAGCACAGCATATTTCCAAAGGTCTCATATATGTATGTATATATATTCTCTTATTCTTTTACTTGTTTCAGTCATTTGACTGTGGCCATGCTGCAGCACCGCCTTCAGTTGAACAAATCGACCCCAGGGCTTATTCTTTGTAAACCTAGTGCTTATTCTCTTGGTCTCTTTTGTGTGTATTATTATTATTATTATTATTATTATCATTATTATTATTTTTTTTTTTCTTCTTTCAAATTTGCTTCCATTTCTTGCCAAGTGTCTTCCCGACTCCTAGGGCAAAGAAACTCATAGTATACATTGGTAGGCCATTAAACTAAACTCAATAGGTCGTTCATTTCTTTTTTTTTTAAGTTAAATTAAAATACATGGGTAGTAATTATTATTATTATTATTATTATTATCATTATTATTATGCCACATAAGAGCACCCAATACACTCTATGTAGTGGTTGGCATTAGGAAGGGCATCCAGCCATAGAAAACCATGCCAAATCAGACTGGAGTCTGGTGCAGCCTTCCAGCATGCCAGCCCAGTCAAACTGTCCAACCTATGCCAGCGTGGACATTAAATGATGATGATAATGATGATGATGTGATATATATATATATATATACATATATTTCTAGAAAAGGTACGCCTACACACCTACCCACTGCAGGTATATTTATAGTTACATTGCTAGACACATAAATGATGTGTAGTTTTTTTTCAATGGTTGATATGAGTTTTGCATGTTGCAACAGTTTATGCTTGTTTGTAAGGTTTCTAATCAAATTACTTGGCAAACAAGTGCAGCCAATTAATATAGGCAGGTGTGTGTGTATGTGTGTGTGTGCAGGTATATGTGTATTGCTTTCATTCTGTTCATTTGTCTGATTATCGTATGACTTCTCAGCTTTCTACAAAGTGCTGATAGTTTCACATATATATATATATATATATATACTATATATTATGTATATACTCTATTACTCTTTTACTTGTTTCAGTCATTTGACTGTGGCCATGCTGGAGCACCACCTTTAGTCGAGCAATCCGATCCCGGGACTTATTCTTTTGTAAGCCCAGTACTTATTCTATCGGTCTCTTTTGCCGAACCGCTAAGTGACGGGGACGTAAACACCCACCAGCATCGGTTGTCAAGCAATGCTAGGGGGACAAACACAGACACACAACACACACAATACATATATATATATATACATATATATACGACAGGCTTCTTTCAGTTTCCGTCTACCAAATCCACTCACAAGGCATTGGTCGGCTCGGAGCTATAGCAGAAGACACTTGCCCAAGATGCTACGCAGTGGGACTGAACCCGGAACCATGTGGTTGGTTAGCAAGCTACTTACCACACAGCCACTCCTGCGCCTATATATATATATATTATATATTATATTATATATTATATACATATATATATATATCTATTTATATATATGTGTGTATGTGTATGTATGTATGTAGTATATATATATGTGTGTATATATCTAATATATAATATATTACATGTGTGTGTATTTTAAGGGCTAAAAACCACTATGTATTATATATATAATATATATTATATATATATATATATTATATATACATATATACATGTGTGTGTGTATTTTAAGGGCTAAAAACCACTATGTGGACAGCCGTATGCTAGAAATAGATCACCTACGATTTCTAGCATATTGCTGTCCACATAGTGGTTTTTAGCCCTTAAAATATACACATGTATTAGAATTTTGTCTGATTTTTCAGATTTTTGTATGCTAGGCTACTGGTTTTAAATTGATATTAATTAAATTAATATTCAATTTATCTCCCTCATTATCTATATATATATATATATATATATAAATGTGTATACATATATATATAAATGTATATAGGTGCAGGAGTGGCTGTGTGGTAAGTAGCTTGCTTACCAACCACATGGCTCTGGGTTCAGTCCCATTGCATGACACCTTGGACAAATATCTTCTACTATAGCCTCGGGCCAACCAAAGCCTTGTGAGTGGATTTGGTAAACAGAAACTGAAAGAAGCCTCTCATATATATGTATGTATATATATATATATATATGTGTGTGTGTTTGTGTGTCTGTTTGTCCCTCCCCAACATCACTTGACATGTGATGCTGGTGTGTTTACATCCCCTGTAACTTAGCAGTTCGGGAAAAGAGCCTAATAGAATAAGTAATAGGCTTACAAAGAATAAATTCTGGGGTCGATTTGTTCGACTAAAAGGTGGTGCTCCTGCATGGCCACAGTCAAATGACAGAAAGAAGTAAAAGAATAAAAGAATGTGTGAGTGTGTGTGTTCTAATTTAGTTGAATGACTTGATCCCAGGACTTATTCTTCGTAAGCCTAGTACTTATTTTATCAGTCTCTTTTGCCAAACTGCTAAGTTGTCAAGGGATGGGGTTGGGGACAAATACAAACACAAAGACACACACACACATAAATATACATACATATATATATATATATATATATAGATCGATATATAGATATACATATATACATACATACATATATATATACGTTATATAATTAGGGTTCAGTAAAATATTTTACTGAACCCTAATTATATAACGTAATGTTTTAAATATACCGTAAATGGTCTTTTTACATACTGAACACTACTTGGTAAAATTAATTAATAATTAATTAATTTTACCCTTTTATTATTGATAATACATATATATATATATATATTTAATTATATAAATATATATATATATATAATATTAATTAGAGACAAAACCACTATTATGCAAATCAAACAAAGAAAGACTTAATCCAATACATAAAAAATTTTATATAAATTAAATAAAATTAAGTGGTTTTGTCTCTAATTAATATTATATTATATTTTACTATAAAATTGGATTCAATCCTAAATCTGATTTTTCCCTGTAAATTTGGATTTATTCCCTAATATTTATTATTATATATATATATGTGTGTGTGTGTGTGTGTGTATACATTTGTGTATATATGTGTGTGTATGTGTATTTTGCGACTCTTTTACTCTTTTACTTGTTTCAGTCATTTGACTGTGGCCATGCTGGAGCACCGCCTTTTAGTCGAGCAAATCGACCCCAGGACTTATTCTTTGTAAGCCTAGTACTTATTCTATCGGTCCCTTTTGCCAAACCGCTAAGTTATATATATATATATATATATAATTGATGAACTACATGAAGATGAAGGGAGAAAAAGAGGGAGAAGATGATGTTTCTGTACAAAAACAACACAGAAACCACAGTGACCATGTTGGAGAGTCATTGAGGCGGGAGAAAGATTGAATGAAGCAGACGATAGAATGGCGATCATGACGACGACGACGACGATGACACACCTTAACAACAGGAGGAGGAGGAGATAAAAATCGCGCGTACACACACACTCACACATACATATACACACAGACGGATACGCCTGGACAGCAGGTGAGGTGAGAGGTTAAGGAGAAAGACTAAGAATGAAGCGGGTGGGGGGAGACGGTGTAAACATGCGACAGGTGGATGGGAAATAGAGAGTGGGATAAGACTAAGAAGAAATGAGGGGCGATTAAGAGAAGGGGAGGAGAGGAATAAATAAATATACAACGTTGAAGGAGGAAGACTAAGAATAAAAAGGGAGGTACTAAGAAGGTGAGAGGGAGGCAAAGGAGAAAGACACAGAAGAAAGGAATGGATAAGAGATAGAGGAGGAGGTAAAACAAGTATACAACAGGTGAGAGGGATGGTGAGAAGAAAGACTAAAAGGAAATGAAGGGTGAAGGGGAGGAAGGGACAAAATGAACATAGATAGTAGGTGAGAGGGAGGGTAAGAAGAAAGACTAAAAGGAAATGAAGGGTGAAGGGGAGGAAGGGACGAAATGAAAGTTGATAGTACGTGAAGGGGAGGGGATGGAAAAAGACTAAAAAGATAAGAGAGGGGGGGAATGAAGGTGTGGTGGCGGAGAGAGACTAAGCGTGAAGCGAGAGGAGAATGGGATGAGATAAAGTTTGTTTTTTAAAGGTGTTTATGACAACAGAGGGTGATATAATGGAAGGAGATTAAGGAGAAGGGAAAGGTGTGTGTTTGTAACGTCCCATAAATGGTGTTGGTGGTGGATAGAGGGAGACGGTGACGATCTCGTGTGCGGGACCCCTCCTTAACGATATCCACTTTAATGGTTTTATAAACATCATCATCATTATTATTTTTATTATTATTATTATCAGTAGTAACAACTGCCGTAGTATCAAGAGCCTCAGAGCTCTGGTTGTCCCACAGTCACCTCCTTCAACCACAACAACCGGCATTTGATATATATATATATCTGTCACCACCAACAGCAATACTACTACTACTATACTACTACTACTACTACTACTACTACTACTAATAATAATAATAATAATAATAATAATAATATATCCAGGACTATCACCAACAGCAACTGCAGCGGAAGCAACCACATCGATAACAACAACAGCATTCTCAGCAGCAACACCACCTCAGCTGACAATAATGATATTATCGGTTGATAATAATAATAATGATAATAATAATAACTAAGGCACTTCATTACCAACAGCAACATCATCAACATTAAGCGACTCCTCCAACGCCGCCACCACCACACCAACGCCACCACCACAACATTATTAACTGACCATCAACATCAGCGCCACCTAACAACAGCAACAAACAATTCTTTGGATTAACCTTGTTGTACAATATCAGCTGTCAGCTGGAAATCATTGAACCCTGTTGTCAGGGCAAGAATGTAGACCCCTACAATAACAAGGATCAGAGGGAAAAGACTTGTATCCAAAAAAACCCAAGAGCAAGATAACAGCTAGGAAACCCCTGCTGAACCCTGGAGGTGTAGATTTGAGAGGAATTTCTTACAAGGTGCAAGGATCAGTGTTGTAAGGGCCTTGGAGGCGTGGATTACTGCCAGACAGGATTTTGTGCCAGGACTCAGTTGAGGGGGATGTGGATTACAACAAACTAAAGGAACCAAGAAGTGAAGGATCAATATTGATGCACCTAGCCAAGACCCAGGAGGTGTGGATTACAGTAAAATAAGGGTTTGTAGCAAGAACCAAGGCTCAGTTAGTAGCCAAGACCCAGGAGGGCTGGATTACAGCAAGACAGTTTGTTTTGGGACCCAGGAGGGCTGGATTACGGTGAGACAGAAGTGTGCTTTGAGACCCACGAGGGCTGGATTACTGCGAAACTGAAGTGTGCTTTGAGACACATGAGGGATTGAGACCCATGAGGGCTTGAGACTCACGAGGGCTGGATTACAACGAAAGAGAAGTTTGCTTTGAGACCCACGAGGGCTGGATTAAAAGACAAGTTTGCTTTGAGGCCCAGGAGGGCTGGATTACTGCGAGACTGAAGTGTGCTTTGAGACACATGAGGGATTGAGACCCATGAGGGCTTGAGACTCACGAGGGCTGGATTACAACAAAAGAGAAGTTTGCTTTGAGACCCAAGAGGGCTGGATTACTGCGAGACTGAAGTGTGCTTTGAGACACATGAGAGATTGAGTCCCATGAGGGCTTGAGACCCACGAGGGCTGGATTACAACAAGACAAAAGTTTGCTTTGAGACCCATGAGGGCTGGATTACAACAAGAAAAGTTTGCAATTTGGCTCAGGAGAGCTGAGCTATGGCAGAATAAGGGCCTCCTACAACAAGAAACTAAGGGTTAAAATTATTACAAGCAGCAAGGATTGATGTGTGAATAATAGCAAGTGTCAGAAATTGGATCAATAATCAATAACCAATATCATAACGAGATCTCACTCGTCTCATCCAGATATCAGAAAGTGACCTGGAAGTGACATCATCAGTAGGAACCCGAATTGGGAAGCAGGGTTTTCGGATCAAGTTTGGATTACAGCAAGTGCATTGGATCCGGATTTGGATTGCAAAACGTGTTTTAGGGTCAAGAACCGAGAAATTAGGGCAAAACTGGCAGAGCTGGAATTTGAACCAGTGACTGATGGATCCTGATAAAAGTGCAACAGATGATGGCGGTGCTGGGGGTGGTGGAGATGGTGACGGTGGCGCTCCTGCTGCAAAAGTGGTGGCGACACCAGAGTACAGCCCTGTGGCGTTTGCAAGGGTCTCCAGCATAGAAGAAGGCCCCCAGTTGATCTTCCGCAGGCCACCGACTGCTTTCACCGCCACACCCCAGGGAAAGGGCGAAGGTGACAGCAGTGCGCCTTCTGTCGCTTCGCAAGACAAGGACGAGAAGACAGACAGTGAGACAGAGAGAGGAAGGAGAAGCGGAGGAGGAGGAGATGAAGGAGACCAACGAAAAGATGAAGAGCAGGAGCAACCGGAAGAGGAAGAAGATGATGATCATCATATTGTGAATGTCGGTGACAAGAATGGTGATGCTGATGATGATGATGGTGATGATGATGACGACAACGATGATGATGATGATGACAGCGATGATGATGATGATGATGACAGCGATGATGATGATGATGATGATGATGATGACGATGATGATGACGATGGTGAAATAGAAGAAGCAGCTGAAGAAAGCATATCTGGAAGAAGCGATGTCAACATTGAAAGCGAGCCACTAGAGGGAGCAACTGGTACAGTCGAAGTCGCAGCCGTCAAACACTGGGAGGAGGAAGAGGAGGAGGAGAATGAAGAAGAAGAAGAAGAAGACGAAAAAGAAGCGAAAGAAGAACAACAACAACAGCAGCAGCAACAACAACAACAGGATGAGGAAGAAGAAGAGAAAGCCAAAGAAGGGGAGGAAGTGAAGAAAGAAAAGGTCGAAGAAGAGGAAAATGAGAAAGAAGAAGACGAAGAAGAGGAAGATGAAGAAGAAGAAGAAGAAGAAGAAGAAGAACCACAACAACAACAACAGCAGCAGCAGCAGCAGCTGCTGCAACAACTGCAAGAGGAAGAGGAAGCCAAAGAAGGAGAGGAAGTGGAGAAAGAAATGGTTGAAGAAAAGGAAGATGAGAAAGAAGAAGACGAAGAAGAAGAAGAAGAAGATGATTGATGATGATAAAAGTGTCCTTAGAGAAGTAGAGGAAGAAATACTGAAGGCAGATAGGATAGAGAGAGACAGAAGAGGAGTGAAGGCAGGGAAAGAGACTGAAGGAAGAGAGGAGCAGAGAGAGAGGGAGGAAGAGGAGGAGGAGGAGAAAGAAACAGAAGGGGAGAAGGAGGAAGAGATTGAAGAAGCGGAGGAAAGAGAAGAAGCAAAGGATGAGGAGATGATAAGAGGAGGAGGAGGAGAAAGATTAAGAGAAGAAGGAGGAGAAGAAGAGGAAAAAGAAGAAGAAGAAGAAGAATTAGGAGGAGGAGGAAGAATAAAACAGCAACAACATGAAGTAACAGATAAAAGTGATCATGAAGAGGCGGAGGTGGAGGAGGATATTAAAGAAGAAGAAGAGGAAGAAGAAGAAGAAGAGGAAGAAGAAGAAGAAGAGGAAGAAGAAGAAGAAGAAGAAGAAGAATTAGGAGGAGGAGGAGGAGGAAGAATAAAACAGCAACAACATGAAGTAACAGATAAAAGTGATCATGAAGAGGCGGAGGTGGAGGAGGATATTAAAGAAGAAGAAGAAGAAGAAGAAGAGGAAGAAGAAGAAGAAGAGGAAGAAGAATTAGGAGGAGGAGGAAGAATAAAACAGCAACAACATGAAGTAACAGATAAAAGTGATCATGAAGAGGCAGAGGTGGAGGAGGATATTAAAGAAGAAGAGGAAGAAGAAGAAGAAGAAGAAGAGGAAGAAGAAGAATTAGGAGGAGGAGGAGAAAGATTAAGAGAAGAAGAAGAAGAAGAAGAAGAAGAAAAAGAAGCGGAAGAAGAAGAAGAATTAGGAGGAGGAGGAAGAATAAAACAGCAACAACATGAAGTAACAGATAAAAGTGATCATGAAGAGGTGGAGGTGGAGGAGGATATTAAAGAAGAAGTAGAGAAGAAGAAGAAGAGGATTTCAATATAGATGATTGGCAATTAGGGAGCAAGCCGTACCCGATCTCTGACCAATGGAACTTGTCCGATTCTTTGAGTACCTGCGACACGGCAGAACTTTTAGACACAGTGGCAGACGAGTGCAAGTCAGGAATTGTTGCCAGAGACAGCGAGGCGGAGGAGGAGGAGGAAGAGGAGGAGGAAGGGGCAGAGAAAAGACCCAGCGACTCTGATTCTGAGAGTGACCTTGCATCGTTAGTCTTTGTGCCGCAGTCGACTAAACTAACTGGTCTCCATGACAACAGCGATGTTTTGAGTTTAGACAGCAGTTTGGCATCGCAAGATTTGGCCCCGCTATCTGGCAGAAGCAGCAGTCTGCGTAGAAACAGGTCTCCCTTAACCTCGGATAATGACGATTTGACTTCCCCGGTTTTGAACCCACAACCCAGCCGAATCGGTCATCTTCGTGATGACAGCGATGCCTTCAGTTTCGATAGTGACATGACGTCAGCACTTTTGGCTTCGCTACCTGACACAGGTGGCAGTCTCCGTGACAACAACATCACAAGTCGAGAAAGGAAGCCGGTGTCGTCACTTTTTACCCCGCAAACCAACAAAATGGCCGGTCTCCATGACGATGACATCTCAAGCGTAAACAGTGACCTGACGTCATCGCTTTTGGCTCCAGAACCCAACAGAATCGATGATGTTCGTGATGATGATGAGCTGAGTTTAGACAGTGAGCTGACAGCAAACCTCGTGGCTCCAGAATCCCAAAGAGTTGATGATCTCCCAGACGATGACGTCTTGAGCTTAGACAGTGACCTGACATCGGTCCTTTTGGCTCCACCGTCCCACAGAGTCGAAGATCCCCATGATGATCACGTCTCGAGTTTAGGCAGTAAACTGACATCACCTCGTTTGGCTCCGCGACCTAATAGAATCAACAATCTTCCAGATGATGATGATGTCTTGAGCTTAGACAGTGAGCTGACATCGGCCCTCATGGCTCCACCGTCCCACAAAGTCAAAAATCTCCATGATGGTGCTGTCTCGAGTTTAGGCAGTAAACTGACATCAACCCGTTTGGCTCCGCGACCTAACAGGATCGACGATTTCACAGATGACGATGATGTCTTGAGCTTAGACAGTGAGCTGACATCGGCCCTCATGGCTCCACCATCCCACAAAGTCAAAAATCTCCGTGATGGTGCTGTCTCGAGTTTAGGAAGTAAACTGACATCACCTCGTTTGGCTCCGCGACCTAACAGGATCGATGACCTCACAGATGACGATGATGTCTTGAGCTTAGACAGTGAGCTGACATCGGCCCTCTTGGCTCCACCATCCCACAAAGTCAAAAATTTCCATGCTGATCCTGTCTCGAGTTTAGGCAGTAAACTGACATCACCTCGTTTGGCTCCGCGACCTAACAGGATCGATGACCTCACAGATGACGATGATGTCTTGAGCATAGAGAGTGAGCTGACATCGGCCCTCTTGGCACCACAGCACCATAGACTCAGTGAATTACTTGACAGCAACAACGAAGATGATGATTCCAGCATAGATAGTAACTTACCATTATCTAATCCGGTTTTGCAATCAGGAAGAATTAGCAGGCTTAGCATTGTTGATACAATCAATGACATCCGAAGGTCACCAGTTCCAACTCTGCAGCCCTCAAGGACAATCAGGACCCAAAGTAAGCCAACCACAATAGGATCTTGGCCAACAGTGGCCAGTTCCAAAGCTGAACCTCAAGACTGGAGCTTGAATATCGGTACCTGGGTACCCAAATTGACTTCAACAATGACTACTCCAAAGAATATGAGATCTGCTACGGGAAGCAAGAAAAGGACCGATCCCTTGCTTAAAACTGCACATCGACACAATCCAATATTTGAACAGCAAACTGATTCCAGGTATAAACCAAAGTCGAAGCAGAAACCTATTTCCAGACCAAATCCCAGAGACAAACATGAAGTTGAGTCGTTACCAAGAGAGAATGGTCCGTCTCCAAGAATGCCAACCCTGTTCCAGTTTAGACGTCAGCCAGATCCACTGGATCACTCCATATTTCTAACCCAGATACAAAGCAAGCTACCCATGGGGTACTATTTAGATGATGATGAAGATTTCGGTGAGAAAAAGGTAAGCAACTTTGAATTGTATTTCGTTTGTTTTTTAAGGAATTAATTTTATTTGTTTCTAATTCCTAATTGGTAAACAATGTGCCCAATACTAGTCTTGGATTTCAAAATAACTAATTACTGATTTACTGCACTTCCGAGGGGGTGATACTGACAAGGGAGTGTCTGTAGCCCGGTGTGGAACAAATATCACATGGGAGACTGCTTCTGTTTTGTTTTTCAGCTTTTCTTTTCTTGCCAATGTTTTGCATTTTTTTCAGCAAATCACACACATACACACTCATATGCACACGCATGTACGCATATTCACACACACGTGCATACATACATGTCTATGTGTATGTTTACGCTTGTATGTGTGTGTCCATGTGTATGTACATGTATATTAAATTTGCATATAGGTATATATATATGTGTGTGTACGTGTGCATACCTCATCATCATCATCATCATCATCATCATTTAATATCCATTGTCCATGCTGGCATGGGTTGCTGACCGTATACATGTATCCAACAGAGGTAACAGCTCTCTGAATTTCTTCCATTCTATTCTTATTCTAGCTATCACACTCTCTATGCATCTTCCCCTACTGCTAATTTGGTCCGCTAGGTAGCAGAAATTATCTGCTACCGTTAATGAGCATATAATAATAATATAATGAAATTATTGTATACAGTGCTCAGGTGCACCACAACTTGTCAGAAAGTGCATATAAAGTACATGCAGTAATGTAGAAATGTCTAGAAAGCGAACAATGTATGAGTCAGATACATGCTTGTGAGTGTATGGAGGGGAGAAAATCAAGTGTAGTGTTGGCGAATCTCAGGAAGCATGGAAGTTTTGAAGGATGCAGTGCTCCGACAACTAACAACTGATGCCGGCAGTTTGTTCCATGCTTCAGCGTGTGTATGGAGGGGAAGAGAAGATCAGGTGTAGTGTTGGCGAATCTCAGGAAGCATGGAAGTTTTGAAGGATGCAGTGCTCCGACAACTAACAACTGATGCCGGCAGTTTGTTCCATGCTTCAGCGTGTGTATGGAGGGGAGAAGATCAGGTGTCGTGTTGGCGAATCCCAGGAAGCATGGAAGTTTTGAAGGATGCAGTGCTCCGACAACTAACAACTGATGCCGGCAGTTTGTTCCATGCTTCAGCAACTCTCAGCGTGAAAAAATGTTTCCTGAAGTCATGGGAGCTGACACACACATGCAGACATACATGAGTGAATGAAGAAACAAATGAAAGAATGTGGCACTCAGCACAAATTTGTTGAAGTTACATGAAATTTAACAACTGTCTGACGAAGCTCCACATTGCTTAAAGCCTTATGTGCCTACAGAACCCATCCACTCCTACAAACATTCAGAGACTGAGTCGAGAGAATTATGTAAAAGAAATTTAAAATGGCTTCCATTGGTCAATTCAAGTCACATGACTGCTTTTGCTATCAGAGTGACTTTATTGTTGAGCTCCATTTTTTTTCCTTTTTCCACGCGATTATGGATTAGACCAGCATTCCTCAATCAGGGTGCACTGGGCCCTTGGGTGTCCATATAAGATTTTGTTAAAATTTATCTGCTATACATTGGTTATACTTCTAAAATACCTGAAATATTTTAATGCTTGTGTAAATGTAAATAAACAAATATTTGTTCTTTTATTAGAAGTTTCAAAAATGTCTATTCTATGATACAAATGATACAATTTCGAACACAAAGTTGCCATGTATTGCTGCTGTTCTAATGGCAAATCTGTGTTCGAAAAAATATCATCTTATTTTAAAGTTTTCATTTTTTTTTTATACAATTGTTAATAATATTTAATTATAAAAATACACATTATTTACATTATTTACATTTGATGGATATTTGTCCTCATCTTGTTTCTTGTTAACACAACATTTCGGTTGATATACCTTCCAACATTCTTCAGGTGTCTTGGGGAAATTTCGAACCTGGGTTCTCATTATTATTAGTATTATTATTATTATTATTATTATTGTTATTATTGTTATTATTGTTATTATTATTATTATTATTATTATTATTATTATTTAGTTAGTAACCTGCACTCTTGACCACTATGCCATATGTCGTAGTCGTTAAGAGCATGGGCTACTAACCCCAAGATTCCAAGTTCGATTCCAGGCAGTGACCTGAATAACAACAACAACAACAACAACAACAACAATAATAATAATAATAATAATTATGATAATAATATCATCGAAAAATACCTTAGGAATGAGAATCCAGGTTTCAAATTTCCCCAAGACACCTGATGAAGGTTGGAGGGTATATCAGCCGAAACGTTGTGTTAACAACAAACAAGATGAGGACAAATATCTGTCAAATGTAAATAATGTGTATACAGAATAGTACAGCAACAATTATCTCTGCCGATCAATGCACTGTTAGTGAATTTGGTACATGGAAACTGTGTGGAAGCCCATCACATATGTGTGTTTGTGTGTGTGTGTTTGCAAGTGTATGTGTGTTTATGCTTGTCCCACTGACTGCTTGACAGCCTGTGTTGGTTTGTTTGTGTTCCTGTAGCTTAGTAGTTCAGCAAAAAAGATTGATGGAGTAAGTACTGGGGTGGGGGTGTCAATCCTTGAAGGTGGTGCCCCAGCCTGGTCACAGTGCAATGACACACACATACACACACGTACACGTAATTAGAGGGGTGGGTTGATTCTTCTCTTTCTCTGAGCCATTCTTTCTGACCCCCTGGAAGAAATCGACCGCGGTCAAACCTGGGGAGGGATGAAGGCCACAACATCTAAAAATGCTCCAGGTATGCCACATGTCAGGACAGCACTGCTGTGAATACATCGTCAAGTAATTAAGGGCCCAGAACTTGGCATGGCACAACTGAACATGTATGTGAGGGCACGATGGGTTACGTGTGTGTTTATACGTATATGTGGGTATATATACATGTGTGTATGTGTTTATACATATATGTGGGTGTATATACATGTGTGTGTGTGTATGTGTTTATACGTATATGTGGGTATATATACATGTGTGTATGTGTTTATACATATATGTGGGTGTATATACATGTGTGTGTGTGTCTGTGTTTATACGTATATGTGGGTATATATACATGTGTGTATGTGTTTATACATATATGTGGGTATATATACATGTGTGTATGTGTTTATACGTATATGTGGGTATATATACATGTGTGTGTGTTTATATGTATATGTGGGTATATATACATGTGTGTATGTGTTTATACATATATGTGGGTATATATACATGTGTGTGTGTTTATATGTATATGTGGGTATATATACATGTGTGTGTATGTGTATCTATTTGTATATGTGATTCTTCCTTTTACATTTGTACTTTATTCAGTTATTTGACTGTGGCCATGCTGGAGCACCACCTTTAGTCGAACAAATCGACCCCAGGACTTATTCTTTGTAAGCCTAGTACTTATTCTATCAGTCTCTTTTGCCGAACCGCTAAGTTAGCTGAGTAAATGAGGTGAAATAGTCTCGTTAACTTGAGGTTGTTATGCAATTTACCTGGACATCATGTGGCTTTTGATTTTGCTCAACTAAAGGTGGTGTACTGGGGTTGATCTAATCAACTGGCCCCCACCTCCCCAAAAATTTCAAGCCTAGAGTAGAAAAGAATATTCATTTTTTTATCACTTGGTCATTAGGAGCTTGAACAAGTCCCTCAACTGTTTTCATGACCCCCACTACACAAGGCTGCATAAACTTCAGGCCTTCTGCTTTTAGTAGAAAGGATTATTATTATTGTTGTTGTTGTTGTTGTTGTTGTTGTTGTTGTTATTGTTATTACTCTTTTACTCTTTTACTTGTTTCAGTCATTTGACTGCGGCCATGCTGGAGCACCGCCTTTAATCGAGCAACTCGACCCCAGGACTTATTCTTTGTAAGCCCAGTACTTATTCTATCGGTCTCTTTTGCCGAACCGCTAAGTAACGGGGACATAAACACACCGGCATCGGTTGTCAAGCAATGCTAGGGGGACAAACACACACACACATACATATATATAAATACATATATACGATGGGCTTCTTTCAGTTTCCGTCTACCAAATCCACTCACAAGGCATTGGTCGGCCCGAGGCTATAGCAGAAGACACTTGCCCAAGATGCCACGCAGTGGGACTGAACCCGGAACCATGTGGTTGGTAAGCAAGCTACTTACCACACAGCCAGAAATAATAAAAATTAATATAGAAAGATGAGCAAAATGTGATAAAGATTAAAGAGGCTTCAAGATTAAGCAGCAGGTGTGTGATTAATCAAGGCATACCTGATTAAGTAGGCTTGCTTGATTAACTATATGTCCTGGAATTAATTTTTATTTCAACAGAAAATTTGAAAGAATGATTGGGTGCTCAAACTTAGATCAACAAAGGAGAAGCAAAGGTGCAGGGGTGTGTGTGTGGGGGGGGGGCATCCCGTTGTGGGGGAATTTCTTCAATCAATACGTCTCACAAGAGGTGATGATGATGATGATGATGGGTGGTGGTGGTGGTGGTGGTGGTAGTGATGATGGTGGTGGTGGTGGTGGTGGTGTTGGTGGTGGTGGTGTTGGTGGTGGTGGTGTTGGTGATGGTGATGATGATGATGATGATGGGTGGTAGTGGAGGTGGTGGTGATGATGATGGGTGGTGGTGGTGGTGATGGTGGTGATGGTGGTGATGATGATGATGATGATGATACAGCAGCAGCAGCAGCAGAGATGACAATAATAACAAAACTATTTGGGACACTGGGAGACATTTACAAATATGTTGACAAGATTTGTCAATTCTAAATCTCACCACAGTTTCCCATTCACAGGATTAAAATGGAGCAACTATTATTATTATTATTATTATTATTATTATTATTAAGGCAGTGAGCTGGCAGAATCGTTAGCATGCTGGATTAAATACTTAAGAAGATGATCCATCAAGCCGAGCAAAAGTGCAGTCGTGGCAGAGACTGGTGTCATGCAAATTGGCACCTGTGCCAGTGACACATAAATGCACCCTGGTGTCATGCAAATGGCACCCATACCAGTGATACAAGAAAGCACCCACTACACTCTGCAGAGTGGTTGGTGTTAGGAAGGACATCCAGCAATAGGAAACCATGCCAAATCAGACTGCATTCTGGTGCAGCCTTCCAGCTTGCCAGCCCTGGTCAAACTGTCCAGCCCATGCCAGCATGGACAACAGACGTTAAATGATGATGATGATGGTGGTGGTGGTGGTGGTATTGGTGGTGGTGGTGGTGGTGGTGATGATGGTGGTAGTGGTGGTGCTGGTGGTAATGATGATGGTGGTGGTGCTGGTGACGGTGGTGGTGGTGGTAGTGCTGGTGGTGGTGATGATGGTGGTGGTGGTGGTGGTGGTGGTGATGTATGTATGTATGTATGTATATCATTATTCAGTTTTATTTCAAGATTTCTTGCCAACAGAGAAAGAGCCGGTTTCTAACCTAGATCCAAGGCTCCTTCATTGGAATTTCAACATCAACAACAGGGTATTTTTGTTTGTATGTATGTTTTGTTTTATGCATGTATTTTCATGCACACAGTTGCATACCTAGATATGTGCATATATGTTTAAATGTTGTACGTTTGTATATATATGTGTGTGTCTTTGTGTCTGTGTTTGTCCCACCACCACCACCACCACCACCGCTTGACAACTGTTGTTGGACTGTTTGTGTCCACGTTACTTAGCAGTTCAGCAAAAGAGACCGATAGAATAAATACGAGGCTTAAAAAAATATATGTACTAGCGTCGATTCAATTCACTAAAAATTCCTCAAGGCAGTGCTCCAGCATGGCCACAGTCCAATGACTGTGACAAGTAAAAGAATAAAAGATTGCGATGGGTTTTATTCGGGGAGCATCAAACAGCCAAACCAGAATTTCTAGAAAAGACGATGGCTGAGTAGACCACCAAAGGCAGTCATGGAGGGGGAGGTTGCGGTAAAGGAGGTCCACTCCGGATGGCACTTTTAAAGGGGCACCACTTTTGGGTCCGCTGTAGGCAATATGTGTTTTTTGTGAGGTCCAAGGGCAACAAATGGAAGGGCTGCCCCAGGTGGCACACATACTCTAGCAACACTTGTGACCCCAGGTTTTGTCTGAATGGTTGCAAAATGGTGCACTTTGCTAAAGACTGAATCGGGTATTGTTTATTGTTTTACTTGTTTTTGTCATTAGACTGTGGCCATGCTGGAGCACTGCCTTGAGGAATTTTTAGTTGAATGAATCGACCTCAGCACTTATTATTTTTATATAAGGCTGATACTTATTGTATGTGTTTCTTTTACTGATCTGCTAAAGTATGGGAACATGGGGACATAAACAAACCATCAATGGTTGTCATGTAGTGGTGGGAGGAAAAACAAAGACACACACATATAGTCATACATTACAGAGGAGAAAGTGATATTTTGAATGCAGTCCAGCCATGAAAAACCCAGAAAGATTGAGTATTTTGCCCCCAGAAAAATTGTCAGCAGTCACAGTATTTGAACCAACATCTCACAGTTACCAGCTGAGTGATCAACTAATTAGGCTAAACTGCCCACTGAAAACAATTTCTTATTTCTTTATTGCCCACAAGGGGTTAAACACAAAGGGGACAAACAAGGACAGACAAACAGATTAAGTCGATTATATCGACCCCAGTGCGTAACTGGTACTTATTTAATCGACCCCGAAAGGATGAAAGGCAATGTCGACCTCGGCGGAATTTGAACTCAAGACATAGCGGCAGATATTTGTAAATATCTGGTTAAAATGGGGGGGGGGTATATAAAAAAGCAAACCTAGATATTTAGCATTATTTACCATTGTCAGCATATATATACATATATATATATATATATGGCCAGATAACCGAAGAGATGGTGTTGTGGATTTCCACTTCGGCATCTGAAACTCAGAGTTTTATCTTGACTATTGAGTAATGTAACATATTATTGTAGAGATAAATTTCCTCTATTTACATAATATTGAGGTCTCTTTCTTTCTTTTGTTATCTTACCGTTTTTACCAATACATATTTACGACAGGCTTCTTTCAGTTTCCGTCTACCAAATCCACTCACAAGGTTTTGGTCGGCCCGAGGCTACAGTAGAAGACACTTGCCCAAGGTGCCACGCAGTGGGACTGAACCCAGAACCATGTGGTTGGGAAGCAAGCTACTTACCACACAGCAACTCCAGCACCTATAAATTCAATATTTACTTAATATTTACAGAGTATTAATTGAAACAGCTGTAAGGGAGGATGATTAATTTGCTGTTAATAATAAGCAATTATTAACCTCCCAATCTCCATTTCCTTTTTCATCTTCTATATGAAGGCGCATGGCTCAGTGGTTAGAGCGTCGAGCTTACGATCGTGAGTTTGTGAGCTCGAATCCCGGACCGGGCTGCGTGTTGTGTTCTTGAGCAAGGCACTTTATTTCCCGTTCCTCCAGTTCACTCAGCTGTAGAAATGAGTTGCGACGTCACTGGTGCCAAGCTGTATCGGCCCCTTTGCCTTTCCCTTGGATAACACTGGTGGCATGGAGAGGGGAGGCTGGTATGCATGGGTGACTGCTGGTCTTCCATAAAACAACCTTGCCCGGACTTGTGCCTCGGAGGGTAACTTTGTAGGTTCAATCCCATGTCATTCATGACCAACTACGACAATGAATATAAACCATGTTTTTATGTGAATGCAAATGGCATTTAAAATTTATGACAGATCTTTCAGTAGAATTTTATTTCAGGCAGTTATAAAAGATTACATAATCAGAACTATAATCCCCTTGTCATAAGATAAAACCTTAAAAAACATAAGATTTCAAACATTGACCCAGACATAACCAAGATTAGCCGGATTAGGTGTTTGCCTATCTATGGTAGCCAACCAACACTCGATGTGTTCAATGTTGTTTGTTTCACTGTGCCTTGGTTCTTATGAATCCATCATCATCATCATCGTCATCATCATTTAACATCATAGGTGTAGGAGTGGCTGTGTGGTAAGTAGCTTGTTTACCAACCACATGGTTCCGGGTTCAGTCCTACTGCGTGGCACCTTGGGCAAGTGTCTTCTACTATAGCTTCGGGCCAACTAAAGCCTTGTGAGTGGATTTGGTAGACGGAAACTGAAAGAAGCCTGTCGTATATATCATCATCATCATCATTTAGCGTCCGCTTTTCATGCTAGCATGGGTGGGACGGTTCAACTGGAGTCTGGGAAGCCAGAAGGCTGTGCCAGGCCCGGTCTGATCTGGCAGTGTTTCTACAGCTGGATGCCCTTCCTAATGCCAACCATTCCGTGAGTGTAGTGGGTGCTTTTTACGTGCCACCTGCACAGGTGCCAGACGAGGCTGCCAAATGGCCACGAACGGATGGTGCTTTTTACGTGCCACCAGCACGAGGCTAGTCTGGGCGGAGCTGGCAACGGCCACATTCGGATGGTTATATATATATATATATATATGTATATATATATGTATATATATATATATGTATGTATGTATGTAATGTATGTATGTATGTATATATATAATATATATATATATATGTATGTATGTATGTATGTATGTATGTATGTATGTATGTATGTATGTATGTATGTATGTATGTATGCATGCATGCATGTATGTGTGTGTGTATATGTTTGTGTGTCTGTAGAAACACTGCCAGATCAGACTGGGCCTGGTGCAGCCTCCTGGCTTCCCAGACCCTGGTCGAACCGTCCAACCCATGCCGGCATGGAAAACGGATGTTAAATGATGACGAGGATGATGACGACATGGATTTGTATTTATGTATAAATCTATATATATATATATTTATACACACATATACATGCATTGAGTCGATCCAGGGGCAGCTGATGAAGGGGAATATTCCTTGTATTGTTTGTCTTGTACTCTGTTTTTTCGTTGTTAAAAAAAAGTCCGTTTCCTTGTTTGATTTTATGTTTTCGTTTCTCGTTGTGTTCCACGTTTATTTGTGGTGTCCTGTACTCATATATATATCTATATATGCTTGTATATATACATGTAGATGTAAGTACGTACATATATGTATGTATGCATATGTTTTATTTATTAAATTGTTATTATATGTATATATATATATACACATACACATATATACATAAAAATAAATACATACACATATATATATTATATAATGTGTATGTATATATATACATACATTCTTATATATATATATATATATATATACACACACACACACACACACACGCACACACTCCTAAATCTGCCAAGATACTTACTCCATACTTAAGACAAATGCTGGCCTAACTTGTTATAAAGACTGACCATTCCTGTATCAGAGAGGGTTTCTATTTTCTCTCCAGAACAATATCTTAATTTAATCAATCCTTTACCGTTTGTCTGTAAATAGATTAGCATCAAGTCTCTCCCTTACTCTCTCTCTCTCTCTCTCTCTTACTCACACAGAACCACATATTCTTGTTGTAGCCATTGTTGAAGTCCATAAGCAACATTGTTGGTCTCCAACAATGGTGTCACAGTTAGTGACTGCCTTCTCCATTGACTGTGAAATCTTAAGACATTATTTATTCCCCTCCTGTCTTTTAATGGGGTAACACTGCCACCTCTACTACTACTACTACTACTACTACTACTACTACTACTACTACTACTGCTAATAATAATAATAATAATAATAATAATAATAGCAATAATAATAATAATGATAATAGTAATAATAATAATAATAATAATAAAAATTAATAATAATAATAAAATTAATAATAATAATAATAATAAAATTAATAATAATAGCAATAATAATAATAATAATAAAAATAATAGCAATAATAATAATAATAATAATAGTAGTAGTAGTAGTATTAGTAGTAGTTGTAGTAGTAGTAATAATAATAATAATAGTAGTAGTAGTAGTAGTAGTAGTAGTAGTAATAGTAGTTGTTGTAGTAGTAGTAGTAGTAATAATAATAATAATAATGATAGCAATAATAGTAATGGTGTTGGTGGTTATTGTCCTGGTTGAATAGTGGCTGGTTGTGGTCAGCTCTGGTCAGTTCTGACCAAGTAGATTTTATGAAACTTGGGCGATCACTTATTGTTAGCTGTAATGTTGTTGTTGTTGTTGTCGTTGCAGTTGCTGCTGCTTTTTTTATTGTAATGTTTGTTATTACTGCTGTTTTTGTTGTTGTTGTTGTTTAGCTTGTAGTCAGTCCTCATTAAACATACCTATAATGAACCATGACATTCTGGCCATGACCATCCCAAATTTTATCTCAGATTTTATTTTCCAGTATTTCCTCACCTCTATGCATGTGTGGTGTGTGTGTGTGTGTGTGTGTGTGTGTGTGTGTGTGTGTGTGTGTGTGAAGAACAATAAGTTGTGTTTTGAGAGAAGTTTGGCTGCTATTTCTAACAGTCGAGTGACCACTTAGGAGCTTCTTTTTTAGTTCACTGGTTGCCATTCTCCGGAACTCTGATTCCACAAGGCCGTTGATCCATGGATCCAGATGATATCTCCTGCCTCGACCTTGTTGGAATGGTTTATTGGGTTTATTGGAATGATCTGGGGATAGGTTTCGGGTTTGGTAATGGGGAAGTGGGGACAGACAGAGAAATAGATAGATAGATAGACAGATAGAAGATAGATAGATATATAGACAGATAGATAGATAGATAGATAGATAGATAGATAGATAGATAGATAGATAGATAGGCGTTAGGAAGGGCATCCAGCCGTAGAAACACTGCCAGATCAGACTGGGCCTGGTGCAGCCTCCTGGCTTCCCAGACCCCAGTTGAACCGTCCAACCCATGCTAGCATGGAAAGCGGACGCTAAACGATGATGATGATGATGATGATAGATAGATAGATAGATAAATAGATTGATAGATAGACAGATAGATAGATAGATAGGTAGGTAGATAGACAGATAGAGAGACAAACAGACAGATATATAGATAGATGGGTAGATAGATAGATAGATAGATAGATAGATAGATAGATAGATAGATAGATAGATAGATAGATAGATAGAAAGATGGATAGAAAGATGGATGGATAGATAGATAGATAGATAGATAGATAGATAGATAGATAGATAGATAGACAGATAGAGAGACAAACAGACAGACAGACAGACAGATAGTTAGATAGGTTATGTCCGTTGATGGACTGACAGAAAGACAAGCAGGTGTATTGATTGATTGTTCAATGAATTGATCGATTGATTTGGGAGGGTTGTTAAGTGGGGAAATGCATGACTGAATGATTTGAGCCAAGGACAGATATTATAACATAAACACACACCCACAACTAACGTGTACGAGCTACATAAACTGCATATGTCTCTGTAACATATTGATAAATAGATATGGCCAGAGACGATCAATAGCCGTTATCTATAAAGTTATAGGGTTGTGGTTTGACTTTTAATACTTAAAAAGTCCAGAGAGAACGACAGATCCGGCCCAGAAAATCCTGGTTTTTAAATTATTGCCACACTAAAGATATACGTAGTTATGTCCCTTGCATTGGTGAACTGTTTAAATGGGTTTTGATGAGACGCAATGATATTTGTTAGATGAAGTTAGGGCGACGGTTCTGGGTTCAAATTCCGCCGAGGTCGACTTTGCTTTTCATCCTTTCGGGGTCGATAAATTAAGTACCAGTTATGCACTGGGGATCGATGTAATCGACTTAATCCCCTTTGTCTGTCCTTGTTTGTCCCCTCTCTGTTTAGCCCCTTGTGAGTAGTAAAGAAATAGGTATTTCGTCTGCCGCTACGTTCTGAGTTCAAATTCCGCCTAGGTCGACTTTGCTTTTCATCCTTTCGGGTTCGATAAATTAAGTACCAGTTGCGCACTGGGGTTGGTGTAATCGACTTAATCCGTTTGTCTGTCCTTGTTTGTCCCCTCTGTGTTTAGCCCCTTGTGGGTAGTAAAGAAATAGGTATTTCGTCTGCCGTTACGTTCTGAGTTCAAATTCCGCCGAGGTCGACTTTGCCTTTCATCCTTTCGGGGTCGATAAATTAAGTACCAGTTATGCACTGGAGTCGGTGTAATCGACTTAATCCGTTTGTCTGTCCTTGTTTGTCCCCTCTGTATTTAGCCCCTTGTGGGTAGTAAAGAAATACGTATTTCGTCTGCCACGACGTTCTGAGTTCAAATGCCGCCGAGGTCGACTTTGCTTTTCTTCCTTTCTGGGTCGATAAATTAAGTACCAGTTATGCACTGGGGTCGGTGTAATCGACTTAATTCCCTTTGTCTGTCCTTGTTCGTCCCCTCTCTGTTTAGCCCCTTGTGAGTAGTAAAGAAATAGGTATTTCGTCTGCCGCTACGTTCTGAGTTCAAATTCCGCCTAGGTCGACTTTGCTTTTCATCCTTTCGGGTTCGATAAATTAAGTACCAGTTATACACTAGGTTCGATGAAATCGACTTAATCCGTTTGTCTGTCCTTGTTTGTCCCCTCTATGTTTAGCCCCTTGTGGGCAATAAAAAATCGTCAACACGCCGGACAAAGTGTACTGTGGTATGTCGTCTGCAAAGGTCAACTTTTACGAGGTCATCTCTTCAAGGTTGATACAATAAATACCTGTTGATTGAGCAGTGGGGGGGGGGTGATGTAATCGACTTACCTCCACTGTCGAAATTGCTGGCCTTGTGCCAAAATTTGATACATTATTAGACGAAGTTTAATGAGGGGGGACAAATACCAGTAATATGTTAGGGTCGATTATAATAAGTTGTTCCTCAAACAGCATTGCCTTGAAATATTGGTTTTGATCAGTCAGAAATTATTTCCAAATACTTTATGGTGGCAAATGGTAGCTCAGAAGAAAACATGGTTCTATGTAAAGACAGACAAAATACCACTAGACATTTTGCCTGGCGTCCTAATGGTTCTACCAGCTCACCACCATTAATAATAATAATAATAATAATAATAATAATAATAATAATAATAATAATAATAATAATAATAACAATACTAATAATAATAATAACAATACCTGTTGTCATAGGTGCCCTGGGTATGATAGTGAAAGGGGCTGATTGCTACCTAACTCAGATACCAGGAAACCCCAAAATGGCAGAAATTCAAAAGATAGTGCTCATGGGAACTGCTCATATCCTACGCAAAATACTCTCTATGTAATCCCAAGGTTTAAAACAAACTTTTTCAATTTATGTATTAGACATTCACTAGTACAACACCAAAAAAGAAAAAACCCAAATATATGGCACACTAAGCATAACAGCAACGTGAACTTCCAGCCTGTTGTCTCTTGAGGTCTCTGGGTGAGACTTGGAGCCAACTTGTACAAACATAAAGCAAAAGTCAAACATAGAATAATAATAATAATCTTTTCTACTCTATGCAGAAGGACCGAAAGTTTTGGGGAGGGGGCTGGTCAATTAGATCAACCCCACTACATAACTGGTACTTAATTTATCAATCCCAAAAGGATGAAAGGCAAAGTCGACCTTTGTGGAATTTGAACTCCGAACGTAAAGACAGAGGAAATACTTATTTCTTTACTACCCACAAGGGGCTAAACACAGAGAGGACAAACAAGGACAGACAAACGGATTAAGTCGATTATATCGACCCCAGTGCGTAACTGGTACTTATTTAATCGACTCCGAAATGATGAAAGGCAAAGTCGACCTCAGCGGAATTTGAACTCAGAATGTAACAGCAGGCGAAATACCTATTTCTTTATTACCCAATGGGGGCTAAACACAAAGGGGACAAACAAGGACAGACAAAGGGATTAAGTTGATTACATTGACCCCAGTGCGTAACTGGTACTTAATTTATCGACCCCATAAGGATGAAAGGCAAAGTCAACCTCGGCGGAATTTGAACTCAGAGCGTAAAGACAGACAAAATACCTATTTCTTTACTACCCACAAGGGGCTAAACACAGAGAGGACAAACAAGGACAGACAAATGGATTAAGTCGATTATATCGACCCCAGTGTGTAACTGGTACTTATTTAATCGACCCCGAAAGGATGAAAGGCAAAGTCAACCTTGGCGTAATTTGAACTCAGAACTTAAAGGCAGACGAAATACGGCTAAGCATTTCATCCGGCGTGCTAACGATTCTGCCAGCTCGCTGCCTTCTACTCAACCAGGTATTGGAGAGTTGCCTCATCAACAATTGCACAACCTGAAAGTTTTTGGTCCAATTCGGTTTGCACAGCTCCTCACCGACCTGCACTCTGCTGACATGATCAAGAGACAATCCAGGGGCAAGAGATCCAATGCCAAGTGCCAATATGAGTCTCGGGCTCAGAAATGTGGGGAGGGGGGGGGCACCATGAGGTCCCAAGCACAATCAGAAGGTTTCCGAAATGGTCCTTGCATTCCTGGTTTTACATCAGAGTGACATTTCCCTAGAATCTGTGTGTGTGTATGTGTGTGTATATCTGTACACATGTGTGTATTTGTGCACATATGTGTGTGTGCATGTGTGTATGTGTCTGCACGTGTGTGTGTGTGTATGTATCTGCATGTGTGTGTCTGTGTATGTATGTGTCTGTGCATGTATGTGTTTATGTGTCTGTGCGTGTGTGTGTGCATGTATGTGTCTGCATGGGTGTGTGTATATGTGTGTGTCTGTGTGAGTGTGTGCATATGCATGTGTGTGTGAATTAATTTCACTCTCCCTTTTTACTTCTCTCTCTCTCTCTATCCCTATCTCTATCCCTACCTCTATCCCTACCTCTATCCCTACCTCTATCCCTATCTCTATCCCTATCTCTATCCCTATCTCTATCCCTATCTCTATCCCTATCTCTATCCCTATCTCTAACTCTCTCTCTCTCTCACACACACTTCAATTATTTGTGTAGCTGTTAATATAATTTCAGTATGATTTTCAAAAATGATATAATTTACAGAAAAAAGAAGGGACAGCCCTCCCACCCACCCAAACCGTGCAGGCTTTACCAGGGTTGGTGAGGTCAATACTAATATTATTGAGTTTGAACAACCCCCAGGTAAGATGTATGTTAGGAAAACATGGGGCAGAGTTTGCTGTCTGTCTGTCTGTCTGTTTGGTTAGCTGGCTGGGCGGCTGGTTGGGTGGGTTGTTGGTACTTTCGATGGTTAAGGCGGTGAGCTGGCAGAAACGTTAGCACGCGGGCGAAATGCTTAGCGGTATTTCGTCTGCGTTACGTTGTGAGTTCAAATTCCGCCGAGGTCGACTTTGCCTTTCATCCTTTCGGGGTCGATTAATTAAGTACCAGTTACGCACTGGGGTCAATGTAATCGACTTAATCCGTTTGTCTGTCCTTGTTTGTCCCCTCTGTGTTTAGCCCCTTGTGGGTAATAAAGAAATAGGTACTTTCGATGGTTAGAAATTCTGAGCTTCGTGCTCTTTATGGGGTGGGGTGCTGAAAAGTTCCTGGCTTTGGGTTAAAAAAGGGCACAGAAGTATCAGTTATTTATTATTTCAAATTTTTGCCACAAGGGCAGCTTGGGGTGGGTGGGGGTGGATGAGTCGATTACATCGACCCCCCAATGTTCGACTGGTGATTATTTTATCAGTCCCGAAAGGACGAAAGGCAATGTTGGCCTCAGCAGAATTTGAACTCAGAACCTTGTGATGGGCAAAATATCGCTAATTATTTTATCCAGCAGGAGTGGCTGTGTGGTAAGTAGCTGGCTTACCAACCACATGGTTCCGGGTTCAGTCCCACTGCGTGACATCTTGGGAAAGTGTCCTCTACTATAGCCTCGGGCCGACCAAAGCCTTTTGAGTGGATTTGGTAGATGGAAACTGAAAGAAGCCCGTCGTATATATGTGTATATATGTGTGTGTGTTTGTGTGTCTGTTTGTCCCTCCCCAACATCACTTGACATGTGATGCTGGTGTGTTTACATCCCCGTAACTTAGCAGTTCGGCAAAACAGACTAATAGAATAAGTAATAGGCTTACAAAGAAAAAGTCCTAGGGTCGCTTTGCTCGACTAAAAGGTGGTGCTCCTGCATGGCCGCAGTCAAATGACTGAAGCAAGTAAAGTAAAGAGAGCATGCTAAAAATTCTGCCAGCTCATCACCGCCCTTGACGCTCATTTAATTATGATTTTAGTCAACATATTCCCCTCTCAGATTCACTCACTTATTGCAGTGGTCCATCAGTTTTCTCTGATCCCCATAAAAGAACTGGGAAGGCTAGCCCCCACCCCCACCCTCATCCCAATTCTTAGTTGTATTTCGTCTGTCTTTGTGTTCTGAGTTCAAATTCTGCCGAGGTCGACGTTGCCTTTCATCCTTTCAGGGTCGATAAATTAAGTACCAGTTACGCACTGGGGTCGGTGTAATCGACTTAATACCTTTGTCTGTCCTTGTGTGTCCCCTCTGTGTTTAGCCCCTTGTGGGCAATAAAGAAACAAGAATCGTCAGCACGCCGGGCGAAATGCTTAGTGGTATTTTGTCTGTCTTTGTGTTCTGAGTTCAAATTCCGCCGAGGTCGACTTCACTTTCCATCCTTTCAGGGCCGATAAATTAAGTACCAGTTGCATACTGGGGTCAATCTAATCGACTGGCCCACACCTCCTCCAAAACTTTCAGGCCTTGTGCATAGAGTAGAAAAGAATATATAGTCATTATATATACTCTTTATTATACTTTATTTAAAAGCAGCAGAAATATAACAAAAGCTGTTACTCAGAGTTTCACATTTTCTTTTTTTTTTAACAAAACTCTCCGACGAATGGGAACGTGAAACTCTGAGTAGCTTTTGTTATATTTCTGCTGCTTTTAAATAAAGCATATTACTCTACCTCTGGTATTTGAGTACTCTTTTTTTCTCCACCTTGTTTCACATTTATGAGCTTACTCCGGTATAGTCATTATTATATTAGTGTGGGTGGTGGTTGTTCCTTCTTGAGCCATGCCTGGGTCATAAGGGCGGTTCCCGGTTTCTTGGCGGTATAGGTTCCCCACCTGGACGGGACGCCGGTCCGTCGC
>NW_021832765.1:0-32013 GCF_006345805.1 Octopus sinensis
AAACACTCCGCACCCTCGCCCCTGAAGACCTTTTTTCCTGTCCTGGGCCGCCTCACCAGTCGCCACCTATTGGGATTCGGGATCTCTGGGAGCGCCCGATCGCCGCTGTCCGCTACCTGATTGCAGCCGGCTTCCTACATGTTAGAGAAACCGGGGTAACTAACTAACTAACTATTTTTAACATTGACAAAATTGTTGAAAAATTTTGCAACAATAGTGACAGTATCTCTGTAAAGATGCTCAAACCTTTGCAGACGTAGTAAAGGATTAATTCCATAGTTCGATCGATGAATTCCTATCATTTTATTTATCTTTTCATAATAAACAGAAGTCAGATCTACCCGAAGAAAATCAAATTCGTACTCACCTTTTGTAAAATTATAAAGCTTTATTACATTTTTCGTGAATGTCTTTACCGTCTGGCTATTTTGATTTAGCAATATTATGCACACTTTCCAATTTTTCGCCGCCGTCTGTCTCCGTTACAGTATTTTTCTCAATGGTGTTGTAGCCCGGGATCCCTCGATATCTTTGAAACGGACTAACACCCACCGAAAAAATAAAAGCACAAATTTACCTGTGTATGAATGGGGCGTTTGATTGTATAAAAACATAGTGCAAAGTCCATCCAGAGCATTATGCCCACAATGGTTTGTTTCGTGGATTTCTTAAGCAATGATTTTCATTTCTTCTGAACTTGTTAAAGCTATAACGAGCTTGTGAAGTCTATTAATATTTCGCAGATATACCTTTCCGTCAATAAGAATAAAATTTTCAGCTTTCTTTTTTAGTCGGAATTTTTTAACTTTCGAAATATCTGCGTCTTGACCTTCAAGAACAAATTTCAGTAGATTGTACTCTGCATCAACTTTAACAAACATCTAACATTATTATATTAATGTGGATTATTAGTGTTTAGACCAGGGGTTCTCAACCTTTTTAGCTCAAGGGCCAAATCGATAATTAAGATTAGCTTTGCGGGCCGCACAAAAAATATTTTATATATTTTTATTTTTTCCATTTTGGACACTATAGTGAGTAATAATAAACCGGACATTTTTGTCTTCGACAAAGTTTGGAATATTATTACGCTTATCGAAATTGGGATTACTTCTCAGCAATCCTTGAAGCAAGTAGAAGTAGAAGTAGAAAAATTACATAAATATGACCTTTTGGCGAACGAATTGAAGGTAATCCATAACGCAAAAGTGAATATCATACCTTTGGTTATTACGTGGGATGGAATAACATCCAGATTCTATAAACATTACCAGAACTCCTTGCAAGTACAGGAATCTACGTGAGCTTATATCCAGTCAATCGTGATAAAGAGAACATTGGAAAGCATGCGCCCGGAGTATAAACTCCTTCCTACAGCGACGAAGCATGCAATTAAATCGGACTCGAGAACAATCACAAAAGTGGCCTGCCCTGTAAAATGGATAAATGTACCCGTCGAAGACACTTGCTCGGGCTCGAAGAGGAGGAGAATTGACTGAAAGCAGACGCAATAATTAAAAATCAATTTTATCTGGACTTTTCAAATAAATAAAATTACGTAAATTTTTCCATTTTACTAAATATTGATTCGCATAAATATGTAGATTCATATATGCATTGTGTGTTATATTTTTGAATTTGTCTTGAGGAATTAATTCGTAAAAATTAATAATTGACGCATTTTTGAACAATGCCGCCAGTTCTATATCATGTTGTAAATTATTGAGTTAACCTTAAGAATGAATAATTAAATTTAAACATTATTAAAAAATTAAAAAAGTTAGTTACTCTAGAGGGGCCGCAAAAAAAATTCTGGGGGCCACATGCGGCCCCGGGGGCCGCATTTGAGAACCGCTGGTTTAGACAGCTGTCAGTGTTATGACAGTGTATTCTTATACAAAGAATAGGTGAAAAAGAACCAGAAGATCTCCAGTAACTCTTGAGAATTACAAAAACAAAATGGGATGAAATACAAAATGCTCATATAGAAAATCTTTATCAATCACTTCCGAATAGGATGATCGATGTTTTAAAGAATAAAAGAGGTAAAATTAATTAGTTTTTAAATAAGATATTTTCATTGAATAAAGTTGTATTTTTGATGCTGTTAATCACTGGTCCGGAACATATGCACGGGTCAAAATTAAGTGATTGTTAAAAATTCAATATTGTATTAATATTCAAATTTGTAAAGTGTTTAAAACCATTTGGAACGTGGCCAAGGGTGACGCTGTCGAATCTTTTGAAGAATATGATCAAAAAGATCTAAACAACCTCATTAAATTCTACGCAAAAACAGCACACAAGAAACACAGGAAATCGGATTCACTTCTCTGAAACAGAAGTCTAAAGAAACGGGCGGATCCGCTTGTCCTCTCAGTAAAAGAGGAGGAGAATACCTTGACTCCACAAAAACGTCGTACTCTCACGGCTCGGACAAAATACCGGTCATTCTATTAAAAAATCTTGGTGTCGAAGGAATCACATTTCTAACGGGTATCTTCAACTACTCAAGCTGGACCTCAGTCTGTTTCCAAACGCCCCGACAAATGGGTTCGATCTTTTGTAGGCTGGTGGAAAGATCACCGAGCGAGGATGAGGTCCCTGGTTGAGTCCATCGGGATCACGTGACGTTTGTTCGGTTTTTGCCGTAGTCTTTGTGATTAAAAAAAATCAAAATAAATAAAATAACATATAAGCAAAGCAATTCAAATACAAAATTAGGATAGTTTAGTTGACTATAATTAAGCAATTCGAACTAAATAATTTACATTAAAAAATAATACTTTAATTTAAAAAAAAAATTTACAAAATTCGATATGTACTTTAATTTTTGATAAAAATACTCAGTTTTTGACTAAAGCAAGAAAATTCAATAAATAATCAAAAATACTAAAAAAATATAAATATAGTGAAGATATTTTACAAGTACTCAATTTAATTAATCTTCAAAAAATAAATAAATAAAGTATTGATAAAAAGAAGAAATAGAATAAATTATTATATTTATTATACTTGATTTTATTTAACTATATTAATTAACTCAAATATATATTTTATATTCATATCTGATAATGATTACTACACAACAAAGATCACCAAATCGTTGTGACCCCGGACATATCAGGACTTCTTCCTTTCTCATACAAATCGGGACATTTGTAAATAAAAAATTCCATTTTAGATCATTTCAGTTTCAGTATTAATCACATCCAGCTTGAATGACAGATTTATTAGACATGGGAAAGAATATATTCTGTTTTGTGGAGCGACGTCGCTGATTTTCAGTATCCTGCACTTTCTATTTTATTTTCTCAAAATAAATACAAAATTCGGATATTCTCGTCAAAGATTTATCGAAATGATAATATATTTTGGATTTACAATTCTATATTTTATAACCTTAGTCATTTTAGGAGCTGATAGTGAGCCTTGGCACTACGATATTGGCAGAGGGATAGTCTTCGTTACAGCAGTATTAATGTTTTTATAATTTGTTTTAGTTTTTCTGTTGTTTTGGTACAGTACTCAATGGTTATTGTGCTTATATGTCGTATGTCGACGTATATATATAAAATAATAAACTTTTTAAAGTTTTTGGTCTTGTTTTTTTGATTTAATTAAAATATTCAAACATAGACATTAATAGATAATTTTATTGCTCCAATCAATGTGGTGTAACCACCGATTAGAATAAAAATGATAAAATATTTAAACAGTTTGATAAAAAATTATCCAAATTTCTCGACTATTTACCATTAAATTTAATATCGACTATTTATCATCTTAAAAAATAATTAAATTTAATTTTGAATTTAATTTTGATTACATATTTATGTGGGTATTAAAACTGTCTAAGAACAACACGCGTATCGTCTCCAATCTGTCATTTGAAAATAAAAAATGAGGCATTATTGAACCATCCTCTCATATTATATAATAATGATATCATATTAATAGAGAAAAACTTTAAAAAAAATTATTCGACTAGGCTAAGGGCAGTCTCCAGTTGACTCTGGTGATCTTCTAGGAAAGTAAAATCGGCCACAAACCTGTTCCATCAAAACATGTCAAGGCACGAGGGAATTTTGAATTGAACAGCTTTTTTGGGAACATGGCTGGACTCAACTCAAAGTCGACCTCATCCTCAGGGAAAGGCAGAGACTCGGAATTGTCCTGTCGTGCATAAGACAATACAAACGAGTGATTCCATGTCGTATAGTGTGGATAGATGCTCCCATATCTCGGCTGGGGAGACTTGAGAGTTGATGGGGCATATTTGGTTGTACTTTCTGCAGGCAAATATCATTCGAAAATGTTTATTGACTCCTTTCATTAAGGATATGTCATTACCCACTGGCTTGGTTCTCTTTAGTGCTGAGAATAAATATATTTCGTTCTTCCGGTCAAGTAATGTTCTTTCCGCCATAACACACAAAAAACAATTTATTTAAATGATAATTTATTATTTTATAAACTTAATTTATTTATTAAACACAACATTTTGTTTTCTAAATATTATCTCATTTCTGTCTCAAAATTGAAATATTCATTTTGTTGTTCGTGCATCGACATGTAAGCAGAAATCGAAATTTGAATTATTTGTCTATCATGGCTAATATATTTGCAATTAAATAATGAATTTAAATAATATTTGTACTCAGCAATTTGTAAGCTGCGGTCTAGCGACAAAAAATTTGACCCTATTAATCTTTTTAATCATTTTTATGTTCGAATTGTTTATTTATTCCATTTATATCATTTCTAATGTTCAAATTATTCTGTTTTTTTTGTTGTTCTGAAAATAGTTGATCGTTTACATAAAAGATAGTAAAGATTATTTAAAATATCAATCTTTGATTAAATTTAACTCATTTTTTTTTAAATTTGTTTAATTTAATAATATGATTAAACAAATATGTGATTGAAGTTACTTTTTTTACCTCATAACTGATAATAAAAGTAAAAAACGAACACCTTATATTACGACTCATATACAAGTAATTTTTGAAAAATTTTAACTTCAAAAATTTGAAAATTACATTATTTTTTATCATTATAAGTCGACGCGGTAATAAGTTTTATCCATTCAGTCATTTCTTGGTAATTTTCTGCATTTAAATCGACTTTGAATTCAAGTTCTGAACTAATCATTTGCAATAGTCACCTTTGTAATTTATCGAAAATGAAAAAGGACTGTAATTTATTAAATTTATTGTGAATTGCTCCAAAATAAACAGCCCAACCTATAATGTAATAAGTAGGGCCAACATTTTTTTAACCTTAAAAATTGAAAAATTTAACCTTAAAAAGTTAACTTTATTAACCTATAAACCAAAATTTTTAACCTTAAAATTAAAAAAATTTAACTTTATTTATTCTCAGGTTAAACCTGTAAAGTATAAATAAGAAACAATAAAATACTTTAAAGACTATTCATAACATAATTTTCCAAATTTTGTGTAGCAAAGTTTCTGTTTGACCTCATAAAACTCCTAAATTGCGAAAAGCATCGTTCGATAGATGCCGAGGATGGTTCACAGTTTTGAAGTAACGAATAATCTTCCGGAGAAATATTTTTATTATCTATATTAATAATTTTAGTCATATCGCTCTCAAAAATTCTCTTCTCTAAATATTTTTTGATCCCTGCTTCATCCTTCCCGAAGTCAAGTGTACTTAACGTCGAATATGCAAATTCTATTGTACATTCGTTACTTTCAAGTTGTAATATTTTCTCTATGAGATTAATTACTATATGAAAAACCTGGAATATGTGAATATTTATGCGAAATTGCACATAAGCCTTTTACTAGTTTTTCACTTTTCAATGCATTTTTGGTGGCAGTCACTAGTATTCCTTCGTCCTCAATCAAATCAAAAATGATAATATGATATTTTTTGTTGGCGCGGATTCGATTGGCTTGAATGAGACCAAATAAGTATTTTGGATTTTTTGAAAAAAGAATCAAATTACGTTCATTTATTATCATTGTTAGTTTATAGTGGCTCGTCAAATATAATTGATTACAATTAGGATTATTCCTGTAAAATAAATTTTAAACAAAATCATTTTTTATAATAAAAAAATTATGCAAAATGTTATTTTTAATTAAATAAACTTTTTTAACTAAACTCAAGCAGAAAATGATAAGAACTTAACTAATTCATTCATCCTCATTTCTGGAAATTTTGAACAAAAGTCATTTTTAATAATAAATGTCTTATAATAAAATTATGAAACAAATTATCCTATAAAAAATATAATTTTATTAGGTAAATTTTGAATTGTATGGAACCACCAATATTTAAAATGAAACAAATAGTTTTACTTAATATTGGAAAAATAATGAATAAATATATTATAAATTTAATATTTAAGATCCAAAATGAAATTTTGTTGGATAGTTCTCAACAATTTCCTTAACTCTTAAACAAATCCCATATAACTATTAAACTCAAAGCGTTATTTCTTGAAATTAACCAGTTCTTACTTTTTCGACCAGCACAACAGTTAGAATGCAAAGTGAGGTAATTAAAGACTTTGTATCGAAACAAAATAATTTGTATAATGCCAAGATTAATGTGAATTGTTAAATATTAATAAAAATCAATTTAGACCTAATTAGGCATTTCCAACACAATGAAAGTCGTGAAGACAACGTCAATTAGAGCGTCTGAATAACTAAAATTTATTCTAATGAAAACAGATGTCTATCTATTTTACGAATTTTACTTTGATTTAAATAGTCTTTATTGGATTTATAATTTGTTTTTATAACGAACTAAATTTAAGCTCTAATCGAAGAGATTAAAATCATACAAAAAGAGTTTTATTGAAATTTCTTTAAAAGTGAAAAAAAATTTTAATTTCTGTTGAAATTACTACAGTTAGATCTTAACTGTCATCTTGAGCACGACTCATCATTTCATTTTGATTATCTTTGCTGTCATTTTTCATTGTTTTTGTTTAATGATCGTTATTTTTGATTGATATTCTAAACTACCGTAGTTTAGGCTAAATTTGGAATTTTCTTTCCATTAAATGCATTTTGGAATAAACAAATTTTTGTTTCTGAATTTGATTATATTTATACATACTGACGATCATGTCTGTAACTTCTCAATCGCAGAAGACTCGGCTAACGTGGGAGTGGAAGTTGGGAATGTCCGAGAACAGTTTCCCAATCGAATAAGTGATACCGACAAGTCTCTCGTTCTGTTCCAATGGGCCGACTGGTGTGACATCTGCAGATATTTTGATGTCAATTCCGACGGTACAATACAAATTATTCACAAACTCGACCGAGAAAGCGGACTTCTTCGAGAATATTGTGCAAAGAATGAAATATGTAAACTCTCACTACATCTTATTATCTATGAGGGAAAAGTTTTGCACAAAAACACAATAGACACGTGTTTATATTTGGTCGATGTCAATGATAATTTTCCCGCCATTGATTGGAATGGAGAAGACAGATTTTTAAGAATTACAGAAAATCAACTCCCCAGAAACCCCCTTGGACAATTCTCCGTAACTGATGAAGATGCAGGAAAAAACGGAGAAGTGACGTGCAAAGTTCTCACAGAGGATTTTGCTCTCAAACAAAAATTATCAAAAGTCCAGTCTTACAAAAAACGGAAAATTTATGATTTCATTTTTACGGGAATGAGAGCTTTTGATTACGAAAAAAATCAAAAAATAGAAGTAAAAATTGAATGCTCTGACCACGGCTCACCCTCCAAAACCAGTACTGACTTAGTAACTGTAAATATCGACGACGAGAACGACTGCAAGCCAGAATTTACAAAGAACCATTACACTTTGTCAATTCCTGAAAATAAAATCATGAAAATACAAAACGCAGTACTTGCGACTGATCGAGACTTGACCTTTCCAAATAATCACGTGACATATTATGTAGAGAGATACTCAAATTTGTTTCGGGTTTCCAGTAACGGTACTTTAGAAGTGTTGCAAGAACTTGACTATGAATATCAGCAACAATATCAATTTAAAATATTTGCATTCGATGGTGGTGTAATGCCGAATCGGTATTCCTCTTCTGCAATGATCACTGTCGTGGTTGTCGACGAAAATGACAACTCTCCGCTTTTTTCCTCTGATCATTATTATTTTAAAATTCGAGAAGATCATGTCATAGACTCAGAAATTGGAAGGATTCAGGCAAAGGATGAGGATTCAGGACAAAATGGGAAAATCAGTTATTTTCTTCGTCAAAAATTATTTTCGGAAAATTGTTCTCATTATTTTAAAATCGAGAAGGAGAGTGGGGTATTAATACTTCAAAAACCACTCGATGCACACGAATTTTCCGCGTGTGATTTTTCAGTGCTTGCCAAGGACGGCGGCACATTAAAACAATTTGAGACTTTGTGTAAAGTGACCGTCGAAATCGAAGACATCAACAACCACAAACCCGAAATAATTTCGCCAATCAATAAAATAATACAACTTGAAAATATTACTGAGTCTCAAATAGTCACAAGGATTGTTGCTACAGATGGAGATATTGGACTAAACGCACTTTTGAATTATGAAATCATACAAGGACGATTCCGTCACTATTTTACCATTGACGAAGTTTCAGGAGAAATTCGTTTGCAGAAATCCACGTTGCCTCCAGAAAATTTTCAAATGACAATCCGAGTCAGTGATAACGGAGTAGACAAAGAGCAAGAAACATTTATAACTCTGCAAATCATAGTGGATAATTCTAAAACACAAAAGTCTTCGATTGATTCAATATTTATGTGGTCTCTAATTCCCATTCTTGGAATTCTAATCTTATTGGGAGTTTTGGTTTGTCGAAGGTGGGCTGTAAGGGTCAGCAAAGCCGAGGATCCCGACATTGGGAGACAATTCTTAAATGGAAAACAATCAGTTGCTCGTTGAGTTATTCAACCTTAGGAACTTGTTTATGAGAGTGGTAGAAATAAAGCAAAGATTACTTCCATTGCAGAGTTGCTGCAAATGTCAAATAAAAGTTGATTTTTTAATATTATTTTGTAGATTTTCAATTTGAAAACGACAATAAAAATGGAAATTACACTTTAGTGAATTATCCGAGTTTTTCGGATCACGCGAAAAAAGATAACAATTTTAAAAACCAGGAAAATCAAGAATTTCAATACTTTACGTCTATAGTTTGAAATATTAAATTTATTAAAAAAACGAAAATTTATAACTTGTTTGTTAAAATTATGATTTAAAAATATTAAAAGATAATTTTACACTGAATATTACTATTTTCAAATTAATATATACACTTAAATTGTATTAAATAATTAAAATTACGTATTATTAAAATTTCCGCGTGATAGTTTCTGTGTGACAAATTTAGGAATTAATTTTTAGTGAAAAATATATAAAATGAACACAGAACTAAACCAAATGATTTGTGGATATGTAAGCAATCATTACCCAGCACAAATAAGTCAGCTTTCTAAAGCAATGAACATCGTAATACCCACAATATATATTATAGACAAAAAACAACTTTAAATACACTTTATCTAATGTCTTTGATCTCTACAAAACGTACTTTATTTTTATATTCAAGAATCGAAAAAATGACTTCTCAAATAGGAAATGTTAAAGAAGAAAAGAAAACTCAACAAATTCAAAAAACCACCCCAAAAATCCCCGTCAAAGAATCGGAATCCTCGTCTGATAGTTCTAGTGACGAAATCGGTGACAAATAAATTTTATTTAATCAGAAATTCCCGCTCCTGTTACAACAAAACCTGTAAAAACTGAAGAAAAAAAGAAAATTCCACTTCCTGTCGAAGATTCGTCCTCCTCCGAATCCTCGACCGACAATTTTCCAATCCAAAATATTTTACCAACAAAAAAATCCCCAAAAATTGTTATTCCCACTCCAAGTCTTTTTTGACACTTTTTTGTAGAAAATTCGTCCTCGGAGAGTTCGAGTGAAGGTCCCTGTCCTCCAATAAAAAATCCAATCCAAGCAACTAAGAGACCTCCCACTGAGGAATTGAACTCCTCGAATAAAAAGCCCGTCAAAACAGCAGAGGTGTCCCCTGTGATATCCTCCTCGAAGAAATTAAAGGTCCCAGAACTCAAAAACGTGTCAAGTTCTTCATCGGAGAGTGTGGATGAGGAATATATCAAAGCTGTGACTAAAAAAAGTGCAAAGTCGCCAGCTAAGACTGACATGTCGGTCACTTCTGAGGTGTCTGTGAGTAAAAAAAAGTCAAAAAAGAGCAAATCTGGAACTGAGGTGGAGAATTGGATTGTTTTATTTAATAGTCCAATAATGCAAGTCAGAGGATTGACGAAAATGTGTACGTGCCGGTCAAATTGTCGGATAATTCATTTGAGGCCAAGCCTGGGTTGAAGGGGTCGTTGGGAGAGAAGGCACATTCCAAGCTAAAGAACGTGACGGGCAAGTCCTTCAAGAAGGAGAAGGACAAGGGGAAGAAGGGCAAGATTCCTGGGGGCAAAATCGACACTAGTGTCAATTCGGTTAAATTTGATTCCGAGTGATTTTTTCATTTTTTTGTTACTTGATTTTTTCATTTTATTATTAATTAATTGATTTAATTATGTAATTATTTAAAATATATTTGAAATGTGTTTTTCAAATTGTTTCTTGTAGGTTTTGTGTGTTATATGTTTTTAGTGATGTCATCTAATAAAAGGAAACCTAAACTCAAAATGAATCTCAAATCAAAAGTCTACTCCTAAAAATTTAATTTTAGAGACAAAAAACGAATTCTGATTCCGCAAAAGTACCGGAATGGGACCCAATTAGTCCCTCGGTTACTGCATTGAACGAAATCCTACAAGAATTAGGTTAAATCCCCACAATAATATCCAGGCTGCAAAAACATGACGTTTAAGGAACTCAATTATTACAACTTTTCCAACACAATTCCTTATTATAAGTAAAAATATTTAAATCTACAAATAGTCCTATTTATGGAATACTTTTAATTGATAAAAGCGACTCTGGTTGTATAAAAAGTAAAAATGACTTCAAATCTATGCCTGTGCACAATTTTTTTTGCATCGATAAAGTTTTTTTGTCCATCCAAGCTTACAGATTGGGGACAATTCTTTCCTGACATTGTCCGTCGTAAAGCTTCTCCTCAACATTGATCCCTCGGCCCCTCCTTTGAGTCAGCCATTCCTTGATTTCAGAGATCTTTGTGTTGATTCTGACTCTGCCGTATTTTTTGAGGTATTTTAACTCCTATAGACGAGAGGACATGAGTTTTATAACCACGAGACATTCCGTTCGGCTCATAATAGAGTGGCCAGGTAGGAATTTGGCCTCATTTCTAGCCGACATGGGTCTAAAGGCATGCAAATTGACGATTTTTATCATTTTGTCATATTTTTTAGAAATAATGGAAATATTATCGAAATGAATTCTATTTTGGAAAATCCAATGAATGGTGGGAGTGATTATGGAGCATTTTCTACTGATTGGTGTAGTTATATATTCGACGATTTGGCTAAAAGAAAGGAAACTAAACCATCTACGTTGTTTTATTTATTATTTCCGATTGATTAGTGTTGGGGACTTTGATGAGTCTAATTATTGGTTGTTGGTTTTGGTGAAGAATGTTCGTTGGGAGTGTGAGAGTCGGATTAGTGAGCTGGAAGGTCTCTCATGTCCTACTGAGAGTGAATTGGCAGAGTTGCAGCAAGTCAAGACCAGGTTAGAAGAGGATGAAAAATACGACGAGGAGTGTAGGGTTTGGTTGTGGTTGTGATTTAAGCAATTTTCTATTCGAAAACATCACAATTATGTCCCCTTTGTAGGGGAATTGATTACTCTCCTTGCGAAGGATAATAAATTGAGTACTGTCGTCAAACAGTCTATTGTAGTTGTTAGTTTAGTATGTTTTAGGAGGAAAGCTTATCTATGGAGGTGGATTACGAAGGCTGAATTTAAAATTGGCTCTTAATTTTTATATTTTGTTTTTAAAAATTGGTAATATGGTAAAACCATTTAATGTTATTTTATTAGCAATTACACAGTCGATTAAGATCAATACTTGGTTACGGGTGTTCTTAGAGATTTTAAGTTAGGGATTATGTTAGAATAGTTACCTGATGTTGGTAAAATATTCTTGAATGTCGAGATAAGTCACGATATTAGCATAGGTCAGGGGTGGCCAACCTTTTTCACCGGCGAGCTACTTTTAATATTGCGATTTTTTGTTTGACTTTTTTAAAACAGAATGTAAAAAATAATAAAATGATCCACGTTAATTCTTGGATTGAGAGGACGAGCGAATAGACAGGCAGTTTCCGCGCAATATCGCGAGCGAAATGCGCTGAAATTCCGCATCTGCACTGATGTGGCTGGCAAATCTCTATGCCAAGCCGTAAACAAATTGGAACAATATCTGAGAAACGAATTAATTCAAAATTTTGACAATATTTGGGTGGTAACTGGCCCAGCATTTCTTCCCTTTGAGTCCGATCCAACGGAAATTCGAATAAAAGTATTTTGAATTGTTCATTCACGAGGTCATCGGAAATAATAACGTTTGGGTTCCAACCCACACATATAAGGTTGTTTTGTGTCAGTCTCAGACTGATACTTATTTGGGGGCCTTTCTGATTTTAAATCATTCTAGTGGATATCTAGAAGATTATAAGGACAACATGGTTAAACAGTTAAGTATAAATTAGGTCAGCATTGATGAATTGGAACAAGATCTTGGATTTGATTTTTTTCCGGAACTGGATAGAACAAATGTCAAAGATTTACGTGATTATCTGAAAACGGTTTAAATTAGTTTAACGATTTTTTCTGGGTTTTTTCTTGGTTATGTATTGATTTTCATTTCAGATTGTTTCATGTTGTTAGGAATTTAATTTATTTATGTTAATTATTTTGATGATCTAATTTTAATTATGTTTAGGGACTCTATTTAAAATAAAAGAAAAACGACATCAGAAAAACGCTAAAATTAAAAATACGAAAAAAAACAAAAGCTCACCAAATTGTTCCTTAACGTTTAGTTATCAAATGTTTTACCTGCCAATTCTTGAAAAGTAGAAAATATGGTATCCTATCTAATTCTTGCTTTAACTTAACTTTTACTTTTATCTTGGCTATATTACAATGAGTTAGGGTTGTGCCAGGGTTCTTCCAAACTGGCTTTGTGCTCGTTGCATGAACGTGAAAGGAGTTTTTAGAACCACTATTTCACCCATTCCTTATTTACCAATACTTACCTCGAGAAAATTCAATTAGAGCCCTAATGAGATTTTGCCATCTTTCCAAATACCAGGATATGCCCCAAGTAAAATTTCGAAGCATGTTAGATTTTATAGCCGCCGATAGCTTCTCAACTTTTATCAAAAAAATACGAACTAACTGCAACAAAGACTGGTAAAAACTCCGCATGATTGACATCAATTTGCTTAATTCATCATTTCAAATTAAACTTAGCAGTTATGTGTCTTTAACAGATAACCAAAAATTAAAATTTAGTTAGTATGTCCTGAATTAGTGAATTATCTTGATTAAAGGAGAATCAGTATGCACAGGAGAGTACCAGCCATAAAATAAAAACTCCTACCTACTATTATATATTACGCCCTCATTCCAATAAGAGGAGGGGTAGAGTAAGCAATATACCTTTCCCGATTATGTCACCAGCTTCAGAATTAGTTTCTGGGCCTCCACTCGTATTGGTCGTATTTTCTTCATTTAGTCTCAATGCCTCCAAAATAGTTTCTCTTTCATATCTTAATTCTCTGAATCTTTGATTCAATTCTCTACTTGGGATAATATTTCTATAATTACAAATAAAAAGACTACAATTTATTTTCCGGATATAAAATACTATCGGCGTTAGGAATATCCTCAAACTTCATTATTTTGAGTAATTTGTATATGATAATTCCAGATTTATATTGCTTATATTAAAACACTGAATATACTTGACATATGGGATCGTTAAACATTCCATCGACTATAAATGTGTTATATTTACCTTAACCATTCGTTGAACTTTCGAGATATACTTTCAATTTTCCAACTCTATTAGTAACATGATATCCTTCATCACTAATTGAACTACAGTTTGACTGACACAGAGTTCAAACTCAACAATCTCAACTGAAATATCTTCTCCTTCATTGACAAAAATAATATTCACTAGCTGTGACAGTGCCTACACTAGTTAAATAATCATTCAACATTTTTGACAGCATCCAACATGAACATCTGAATTAAAATAAAAATAGATTACTCTATTCTTATCACACTTCACTTTTAGTTCTCCGGGACCTATTTGATGTCAATAAAATAATACTTGATGTGTATTGTAGCACCAACAGCACAGTCAGAATCATTATTATTTATCGTTGAGTTTCATTTTATATCTGTGTAATTAGGCGAATTATTTGCACATTTTTATTTAGTTCTTTAAAATTGGGTTATCTCATATTTAATCTCTCTAATCTGACTAACTCTAGCGTGCCGTTGAAAACGAACTGATAATAAAATTCTATCATTTAATAATTATTAATTTAGGATTTGTGGGCATTCATGAACACCTGGACTTCAGTGCCGAAACTAGCACGGAACCTGTAAAAAGAACGGCCATTGAAAATGTCCAGCCTCGTTCCGTTGATGACAATTAAAGTCTCCCTTATCTAGAAACGAACTCAAAATTAGACGCAGTGAAAGCAATTATCTTCTCTATGAATGTTGAAGATAGAAGACAGTGGGCGGCATCAGTTTACGAAGCTATCCATTCGAGGTTAGGGCGTGTCCCTAGAGGTAGTTGGAATGTCATACTAGAGGATTTTAATTTTAAATTTGAAGATAAAATCTTTTTGTCCGAATATAGAAAGTTGGAAAATAAAAGGCAACTATCTTCTGCTAATGTGGATGAGTCCAAAAAACGGCTGATTACTCGGGAAGTGGGTGTGGTACAGGACTGTTCGCTTGCTGCAAGCTAACTAAAAATTTATATATAAGTGCATGAAAATTAGTTGATAGCTAAATTTTTAAAGATTAAATTCAAGGAAACACATTCTTGCTTCAATATACATCCGAATGAAATGTAGCACTTATTCACCCAATTCTGAAGCCCGGGAAGCCTAAGGACAATCTTGACTTATATAGACCCATCTCTCTATTATGCGTCCTATCTAGAATCCCTGAGAAACTAATACTAAAACTAATCCAATCATCTCTCCACTTGTTACATTCCAACATGGTTTTAAGAAAGGACCATTTAAATCTTCATATCTGAAAAAAAACTCTAATTTTATCTGCGAAAGCTTCAAAACCAAGCCTATCTAAAAAAAATTATTTGCTCAGTAGAAATACAAAAGGCGTTCGATTCAGTCACTAAAAAGAATCTTTATTGAGCGACATTCCAATCCCTTACTCACCAGAACGACATCTTACTCTTCTATGCTGATGATATCATATAAGATCAACGGACCAAAATCCACTCAAAGCAATCCAAAGACTTCAGAGAAACATCCACAACATGTTTTTCTGCAATGTACAAACCAACTGAATCTAAGCTCCGAAAGATGCATAACCACTCTATTCACGACAACAAAAAATTATCCAACTCCGAAATCAATGTTATTTTAAAAGGAACAAGAATTTAGCAGACAAATACTAGGTGTGATCTTTGAAACTAATTCTCATTTTCTAAGAATATTGACAATCATAAATTAAACTATCGAGAAGATCAAACTTTTTAAATTCCTTTCACGGGAATACAACAATCCTGATTTAAGACTATATACAAGCAAATATGTCGAGCGCAACATTGCTTATGCTTGTGGTGGCTGGAAATCATTTCTGGTCCCCTCCAAAATCTGCAAAAGATCTCGAACCTACAGCTGAAGTTTATCTCCGATTTTACTAAACGGATTATAAAGCCAAAAGCTTTTAAAAGCTTGTAAGGATGACGGGTTCTAGAGTCAGCTCAGACCTTTGGATCCTTGTCCAATCCGAAGATGCGTCGGATCCCTGGCTGAACACAGAGAGAAGATGCGTAGAGTGATTGGGAATGACGGGATCACCTAAATAATCTGAGTGAAATGTAGAACATTATCATACGCCTAAAAATGCACATTTATGCGAACCTGACAAAATCAATACCATTATAATAAAACATCTTTGACCTGTGGTCATCATGGTGCCGAAAAAAATATAAAACTATTTTATCAACTACAATAAAATCCCAGCCACATGGAAAATGTTACAGATTCACCCAATTCTGAAGTCCGAGAACCTAAGGACAATCTTGATTTATATAGACCCATCTCTCTATTATGCGTCCTATCTAGAATCCCGAAGAAACTAATACTAAACTGGTTCATATGAGCTTATCGCTAGTCTCATGCAATCCGCAAGATGGTTGTCCCTCAAACGGGTCCTGTATCGAGATTTGATCATTTTCATGCTTAAAAATGATGTTTCGCATGAAAGAATTCGTTGCTACGAGTTTCTATTTCAATATGTCTTGGTTCAACGTCAAAAATCTTTTTAAATTTTTCTGAAACATTTTCGATGTTTTTCTCCATGAGCGGAGAAGCTAAGAAACTGCATAATATTATAATTTTCTTGAAATCGCTAAATCTGTGTTTAAGCCAGAAGCACATCACTCCGATCCAATTCCTCACAAAAACTGCTCCCTCCCGTCCCGCACTTGCGTTGGGTCCAGTGTCAACATCGGGAAAAGGTCAGAAAGATCTTGAGGATTGTTGGAATCACCTAATTAATAGAATAGAATAGTGTTTATTGAGCGAAAAGAAAAAAGAAAAACAAGGAAGAAATCATCAACGGGGAGATAAAGACAAGGCACCGAAGTGTCTCTTTCCATGCGTATCCCCAATTTGTAGTCATAGTTGACAACGATTCTCCAAGACCATCCGGATCGTGGGCACAGAGGATTCTTGTGAGTCTTTTAACCTTCCGTCAAGTTGTACTCCGTAAGCCAATTTCATAGCGAAACGTCTTGTCTTTTCCAACTGTTCGATCAGGTAGTCACTCTCCTCCGTACCGTCCCACCCCTCGTAGCCATATGTGAGGACTAGCTGCACACACGTTTTGTATACGTAGATGTACGTTTCCGGATCCAGATGGAACCTGGTTAAGCTTTTGAGAAAGAGCACCAATTATCCCGTGCTGACAGAAATGAAGCATGGCTAACTGTAGTGTGTCTAGATCTGGTCAAAGCCTTCGATAGCGTGTGGCACCTGGGCCTACTCTCCAGAATCCATGACATCGCTATCGGGGTGTGTGAAACTTAGAAGGGGAGTCCCGCAGGGATCTATCTTAAGTCCACTTCTGTTCAACCTCTTCTTGGCGGACATTCCTCTGCCGTCGACACGTACTGGCAAGCTCGTCATCTATGCTGACGATATCCTGGTCATGGATACCTCGAAAAGGATATCGCAGTCTTGGAGACGACTGAAATCATACATTGCAACGCTAAAGATGTGGACTATAGAGAAGGGTTTGACCCTAGCACCGGAGAAGAGCACCATTTCATGGTTGCGGAGAGGGAGTCGCTATGCGGAGTCGTGTGCATATGCGATGAGTAGTTATGTGATGGATCTCGCGAAAAGCAAAAATCTTTATTACCTGGGAGCAACCATCAACTGTCGTGGCTCGTACGCAGATCATATAGCAAATCAGAGAAAGAGGAGTGTGAGGATTCTCAAAAGCTTAACCACCTAACTAATTACCCTTATTCACTGTTGATGATTCTTGAGTTAAATAACAAAAATTATATTTTCTAGTACTATTGCAAATTCATTGAGATATTGATTTTTATCGGTAAGTTGTTTTGTTAATTCATCTTCAATGTTAGGAAAATGGGTAAAATTTTCTTTTCGGATTTGAGATATTCATTTATCCAACTTCATTATGAAAGAATTTATCGAGCTGATCGTATCGATAATATATTTATTCTTTCCCTGTGATTTTAAATTAAGTTCATTCAGTTTTGTGGTAATATCAGTTAAAAATGCCAGGTTCAATAACCAATCAGGATTTTCAAGAAGACATGCAAAATTATTTTTTATAACAATTTAAATACAAAAATATAATTAGCAATGAAAATACGAAGCGCTGCGAGACCGATTCGTGTTCTATCCGATTGTGGTCGAGACAACTGGAGGAATAAGTGGAAAATCACTTCGCTTCCTAAAGAAGCTTGGACGCCTAGCCACATTAAAAAGCCACGACACACGTGAGACCCGGTAGCTTTTCCAGTTGATCTCTGTTGCTATCGTGAGAGGCAACGCAACGTCAATAATGTTGGCGGGGTCCACTTTGGATGGACGGCTTTGTTAACTTCTAGCTGTTACTAATTTCTTATTTTTAATACTAAATAATTCATATTAAAAAAATTAGCAATTTATATATCGAAAGCGATCGACCAAGAAATGCGCCGCGATCGACTGGATGGCCATCTCTGGCATCAGTTATTTACTTTATTTTCATCTCGAATGAATGTTTGATTTGATTAGTTAAATATAAATATTGGGAAAGACAAAATTTTCATTTGAATAATTAATTGTTTAGTCAACAAGTAAACCAGTTTTATAATTGTGAGTTCAATTTTTTTGGATTTTTGACATTTGAAGTATTGAATCAGATTAGTTCTAACTATACTTAGCTGTAAATATTTGGATAAAATAACTTTTTGCCACTGAATTAAAATTTATGATACGCTTATTTATTGCAAACGATATACAGTCAACCCTCTCTATAGTGAACCCACTCTATAGTGAACAGGCCATATTAATGCAATCTACAATAACAAATATTAGTAATTCTCATTAATATATTTATTATAAAATGAATACCACGTTTAAAAATGTATAATATCATTTATTTAAATATTTTTGTGTTCACTATTAAAGAATAGTGAACGTCAAATTTTTGTGAACATAAAAATATTAAATTTAATATTTTTACATATATATTTAAAATTCTTTAAAATGAATAAACTACACGTTCCACAGTTGTTAGCATGATGGAAAATCGAAAACGCCTGTCATTTTTTCAAAAAAAGGAATTAATCGAATTTTATCATAAAAATAGACATTATACACAGCGCGATTTATCCCTTTATTTCAATGTTTCTCTGGGCTGCATAAACAAAATTTTGAAAAATTCTGAAGGAATACTTAATGTTCAAGATGACCAAAAAAAGAATTGAACAAAAAAATGATTTTGCAAAAAAGAAAAATTCAAATTCTACTTGATAATGCGACTGTAAACTCACGTGATTTGGAGTTCAGTAACTCTTTTTTTTCCCTCCAAATACAACATCGAGGTTACAACCCCTTGATCAAGAAATAATAAAATCATTCAAAGACAAGTATAGACAACTCCTATGTGCACACTTGATTGAATTTTATACTAATGATGACAATGTAGATTACGGAAAAGTTGAAGAAATTCACTCCATTGAATTGCTTGATATTCATAAATCAAGCTTGGTTAGAAGTGTCGGAATTAACAATTACAAATTGCTTCAAGAAAGCATTTGAAAATGCGTTAATACAGAACCTGACAGAAATAGAAGAAATAGATTATGAAAATTTTTTGATTCATGAAAATGATCAAATTGACGACGAAAAATTAATACAAAACTTTGCGAGAAAACTAAAACAGCAAGACCAAGTTGAAGAGGAAGATGAAAAAATTTTTGTTCCGACACTATAGAAGCTAGTGAATATGCGAAGGCGTTTGAATTATGGTTTCTTGAGAATGATATGAACAAAGAAAAAAAAAAAAAGTATACGAAATACAAAAAATTTTAAGAAATTATCAAACTAATCATTCTCAAAAAATCACCGATTACATGATTAAAATCTCTAAATAATCTTTGTAATTATACTTTAATATTGTTTATTGTTATTTTGATACCTTTTGTTCACTACAGACAATAGTGAACATGATGTTTTGACGTGGACATTTTGTTCATTATAGAGAGGGTTGACTGTATCTAATTTAGTTGATTCAGTTTCTTGTAACTTTCTAATCACAGACCTGTTTGTCTGAGATTAGTTGAGTATTCCATTAGGGAAAGGCTTTTTTTTTGATTTTATTTTTAACTTTTTGAGTACGCAAAGACAATTGAGAAAGCTTAAAGAACATTTAAATAAAAAAGCTAATTATATTTACTCTAACTGGACAAGGTTTTTGAATGGAGAAAAGCTCAAAAATTCATTTATAATAGTCAATTTTGTATAATGTTGTGTATTCAAACAAATAGGTCGATTTTAATTATTTTACCAAGTTTATCGATATTCAGCTTATGGGGTATTAAATCTATCTTTCTTTAATTAGTTGCTGTACAATTTTTAGATAATCTATGGAACACAAACGTTTTTGTTTCATGAAGTAGTGGATTTCCTATCCACAGCCATCGCCATCTAGAAACAATGCTTATTGGAACTAAACACTTTCGATCTATATTGGATCTTGATTAGTTTTTATTGGAAAAAATGTCAATCCCTCAAATGGCTCATTTTGATAAAATTTCGGTAAGAATTCTATTTAATACTCCCAACAAGATAAAAATAGTTTTCAAATAAATGTTCGTATTTTAATTTTTTTGAGTTAAAATTAAATCATTTTTATCAGAAAAATAATTCCATGTGATGAATCAGAGATTAACTCCGAAATTTATTTATTAAAGCATTCACAGAACAACACTTTATTATAACCATACCTGTTAAACCAATATGTGCGTAAAAACTGAATATATAAGTATAAAATTCACGTTAATAATGGAATTTATAGAATTTAAAACATGGACGACTCCTTGGAGAATTTTAACCAAGAAAGTAATTTTGGGGAAAATCAGAGAAGTGATAATGAAGAACATACAAGAAACGATGTCTTTCAATCACCTGATAGATCCAAAAATATCAAACCAATATATGAATGGGATAAACTACACATGATAGACCCTAAATTTAGCCCTTTTTGTTGGAGGGGACGTAAACCGTCTTCCTAATATCACATAACTATTATTTTTGGTTTCTGTTTTCAAATGTTTTTATTTTCATTAATTCAAAAATTCTAATAAAACTTCCGAAAATGGCTCAATTTGTAGATTTTTGAAACGAAGAACTTTCAAATCACAATTCAAAAACGATTAAGGCTTTTAGCATTTTTCTGATAACTGCATACTCATGAATGTCTAACGTACAACTAAAAGGTGGGAAGGTCATTTTCCTGTAAGTTCAATTTGAATTGGAGTTGCATAAATTGTGGAGTATTCTCTCGTCTTTATCCTCCAAAATGTTGGAAAAAACTGTAAGTAAAAAAGCAAAGGTGGCGATATTCCCAACCTCAAAAATCAACTACATTGTATTGCGTTTTTCTTGTCACGACTCCGATAATTTAGTCATGTTGATGATAAAGGTTTGGAGAAACTCGTCTTCGATATAAGCAGAAAGAAAGGTTTTCTCAGCATTTAGAACATGTACATCACAACTGATTAAATATATGCAGTTTGTTATCTGCTGGAATGAAGATAATATAGCGTTATTACTTTTATGCCTGTTCTTGGATTTCTTAAGCTGTCCACTCAAAGTTTAATCACATCCAGATCAGCGCAGTTTGAAGTTTCCGAATAATGCATTATAGATTTAGAATATATCAAAACAAGTCAATAATTGAACTTTAAGTTGTAAATAAAGTATATTTGTTGACTTATATGAGTTTAGTTCATGGATGGAGCACAGTGCTGGTTGAAAGTTTATAACAGAGGAAAAAAGAGTCGAGTTCTTAAATCACATTTCATAGTAAAGTATATAAATCGACTTACTAATGACTTATTCCTCGTCTAGTCTTACACAATTCCTAAATTGATCAGTCTAATAAATTTTATACACGAGTATTAAAATAAATTTTATTAACTATATATTTCCACAAAAATGTGTTCTGGGGGGAGGAGAAGGTCAAACGGTTATTTTTCATACAATGCGATTATTATTTACCTCAAAGTAAGAGTCAATCAAGGTCTTCGGAAGTGGAACGTCTTGAAAGCTCTGTTAAAGAAGAGTCCCTTCCCCCTGAAAGATTGTGTCAGCAAGGTCTACCAACAAGTGATTGCCCCGACGGTTGAGTATGCCTGCTCAGCCTGGAGGTTTGCAATTGCTTGTTCGAAAGCAGAACGCTTGAACTCACTCAGAAGGAAGATTATGCTCCACACTGACACCTCAGTTGGCAGCCTTGCTTCCGAGGAGGCGACGCAGAAGTATGGACAGGGTTTCCTACGTTTCTGCAAGGAACTGGGAAACCCACTCAAGGAAAAGGTGGCCCATGCAGAGGAATTTCGGTCGGTTATAAAGAAATGCACTCCAATTGAGTTCCTCTGCAGAAGGAAGAGAAGGCGTTTCCGGATTACGGTCGGGTCATCAGAAGATCATGTAAGGAGAGTACGGCTGTTGTTGGAGGTAGGGATCACCTAATTAGTTAGTTCTGACCTATCTTTCTCGATGATCTTGGAGTTAATAAATAAATAAATGTGTTCTGTTAATATTGGCGAACTGTGGACTTTTTCGATTTACAGGTTGTGTTTAGAATATCCAACATACAATTTTCTGAATTTTTAACTTGTTCACATTTTTCTCCGGATAATATTTTTTATCGTTACGATTTCTGGTTTCATTTCGGCGATTAAGTAGCAAAAACTATAGGAGACTTGTTTTACTTGGCCACCATTTTTCTTTTACTTTGTGGGTGTTTTCTGACTTATGGAATTGTTTTGGACGATTTATTGTGGAAAAAAGTTTTTATATTTTTGCAAAAGTCGAAAATAAAGCAACTACATTTCGTTGGTGTGGAATATACATGAATTGTCAATACAATGCGATTATTATTTACCTCAAAGTAAAAGTTAATCAACATTATATTATACAGTTAGTATTTAAGAATAAAGTCAAATCAAAGAAAATCCAATTTATTTTGTCGGACACTACGTTCTGTATCATCCGACCTATCTACGAAAGTTACTAAAAGAAAAAACAAAAAGAACGTAGACAATGTGGTTGGTGACCTGTCCAAGACTCAATAAATAATTAACACAAATCTTAAAGAACATCTTCTGACTCTCTAATGCCTGATTGACAAGGTTCATACTGTGGACCGCAGACGGTGGGTTACGGAGGTCGTTGACTCCGCAAGATCCAGATTCGGGAGGATTCCCCGCGGTGGGTGGTCTCTCATTACAAATGCTTTTAACTCCAAATTCGAGACAGCGAAATCTGTTGTCAATGTCAGGAGCCTGCTCTCTGTCAAATCGACTGAACCACTTTGTGGTCTACCTATGGAGGAGTCCCAGAAGGCTGAGATTTTTGGAATTGTTTTGAAGAGTTTTGTTCCCAAATTGGGAAAATACGTATAACGGGAAGGAACCTCCGTAACCCGACGAGAAAAATCCTAAGACAATTGCTTAAGAAGGAAATTATAAATGGGATCAATGCCTCAATTAAAGAATATATTGATTCTGTGCACAATTTGAATATCAACGATATTACTGATATCATCTATGCAGGATAGTTCCTTACCAAGAAAATTAGAACTAAAGTAATTGGGAAGAATCAATGAAGAGCAAACTCATTAAACTAAAACAGCAGCTTGAACAAATCAAAACTGCTAGTGAAATGAAAGAAAAGAAGCAATTTGATGAAGAAACGCGTGATACTTTGTGCTCATATAGGTTTAAAAATCGAAGAGGGGAGAATTTGAAAGAATTACTTTCTTAATCCGAGATTGAATTAAAATTGTAGAGAAAAAATTGCGAATCTATGAATCAAGGAAGAGGTTCCGAAAAGCCAACTGGTCTTTTGAATTGAACAGGAGAAGGTTCTATAGAAACATCAGTGGAGATAATAAGAGAAAGATAATTAATTTCAATGAGGAGGAATGCCTCCCTTTCTGGAGCAAAATTTGGGATCAACATGAATCCAAGAATAGCAATTTTCTGGTCACCACAAGAGTGACTGGATCAGAGAATATTCGTGGAGAATTTACGGATGAAGCAATTGTTAATATTATCAAGATGCTTCCTAATTGGAAAGCATGCGGGTGTGACGGAGTCTACAATTTCTTTATCAAAAATTTTACCTCAATTCATGGACATCTTTGTAATGAGTAGGGCAATTTAAGTGCTAAAATGCTATTTTTACTTTTTATATTTTTTTTAATATAAAATTGAATTTGGAATAATTATTTTTTAATTTTGTTAAAAAAACATACATTATAAATGCTATTTGTAATTTTAAATGATAATTTTTTTTAATCCTAATTTAATTTGCATTTAAAATTTTTTTAATGCCACCCATATTAAATAAAATAATTTAGCACAGTGATGCCAAAACCCAAGTGTTCGTTGCTTAAGAAAGCCAAGCGTATAGTCTCAGAATTCAAAGATGAGTTTTGTATTGCTGACCATGGCCTTCTATTTTGTTCTTTTTGTTTATCCAAAGTCAACTGTGCAAAAAAATTTTCTGTCGATTCTCATTGTTCTTCTTTAAAACATCAGAACAATATGCGTATAAATGTAATACAATTGTAGGTCATTCATGTGATTCAGTTCAAACAAGATTAACTGAATCAATCAAAGTAGATTCGGTTAAAGAAACGATCACGGAAGCTTTTGTACAAGCAAACATCCCGCTATACAAATTAAAAAATGATTCGATCAAAAAAATGTTTAAAACATTTAACATTAACACTCCGTCCGAATTTTCATGCAGAACTACGGTTAAATTTCTTGCACAAAAAAGATAAATGAGTTGACAAAATTATTAACGTATTAAAGTTTATTTTTTAACTTTTAGAAACGAAAAGATTTTTATAATAATTGATGAAACAGATATCCGAAGGATGCAAACCACTAGAAAATCATGCCAATGCTGCTATCATCTGCCAAATAATAGATGACGTCATTAGTGAAATGAAGATTATTCGTGCCAATTTTTATCTGTTAATCTCAGATGCCGCTCCTTATATGATTTCTGGTGATATAAAAGTATTTAAATAAATAGGCGGTAAAACTTTAATGGTCATGTATAACAACATGCATCATGTGACTTGTGTTTCTCATTTGTTACACAATACGGTTTTACGTATAAAGTCTGCATATCCGGAAATAGATGGCTTAATTGCAAGCATTAAAGCTGCCACAGTAAAACAAGGATGTTGGATACCCACCTGATGTCGTAATTACTAGGTATACTTTTTTTTAATTTATGCAGATGGGGAAGTTGGTTTAAAGCAGCGAAATATTATTTCACGAATTTTGAAAAAATTTGTGAAATTGTTAACGCATTTCAGTCAGATGGAGTTTTAGTATCAAATGCTAAACATCATGTAAATAATCCCGATATTATGTTGAAATTAACGGAGATAAAATTTAAATGTTATTTTTATTATTTTGGCGCCTGGGGATCATATCGAACACAGAGAGAGGATGCGTAGTCTGATTGGGAATGTCGGGATCACCTAATTAATCTTGTTTTCTGGCCTGACGGTGCTCTTGGTTTTTAAATAAATAAATTTTTACTATTTTAAGTCATAGATTTTACAATTTTAAATGCTAGATTTGATCATTTTAAGTGCTAATTTTTTTAAATTATAAATGCTAGATTTAGCGCTAAAAATTTTTTTTAAGTGCTAGAAAAAAATTGCCCTAGTAATGAGATTCGCAAGATTATAAATAGAGACCTTACCCCCAAATGATTGGTTTTATACGGGAATCACATATCTGATCACTAAGAAGGACGTATGTGATTCCCCCAAGGATTTGAGGCCAATCACATGTATGCCGAATTTATATAAGTTGACGACGAAATGTGTAAACATAAAGTTGTCAGAGTATATTGATGCTTTTGGATTAATAAGTGACAATCAACTGGGCACAAGAAGAATGTGCCAAGGTGCAAAAGAACAAGCCATAATCAACCAGTGTATTAACCAAGAGAATGCCAATAAATTATGTTTTACATGGATTGATGTGAAGAAAGCATTTGACTCTATAGATCACGATTTCTTAGACCATTTGTTACAAAAGTCTGGACTTCCTTATTGGATTGTCTGTTTTATTCAGAGTCTTATTAAGAAATGGAAAATACGATTGACTTTTGAAAATAAATCATTGGGTGAAGTAAAAATAAGAAGAGGAATTTTGCAAGGAGACTCTTTGTCGCCACAGATCTTTGTGTTGGTATTGAACTCTTTGAGTCGAATGTTAAATGGAAAATACCCGAAAGTAACAATAGGGAATCGTAGACATGGTCAGCTTGTTTATGCAACAAATCACCTTCTATTTATGGATGATATTAAATTGATCTCCTATCAAAGTGATACAATGGAAAAAATGCTGAAAGAAGTCGAATCATTCTTTGATGCAGCTGGATTTGAAAGAAATTTTGATAAATCTGCGACAAATGTGAGGTCTTTGTCTGATAAAGCCCGTCTGCTTGATGGACTAGACGGATACCGATACTTAGGAGTTCTTGAAGATAAGAACAGTAATGTCCTTAAAAAATAAATTATGGGGAAAATTTATGATGAGGCATCTACTCGGATTAAGAATTTGACGAAAACGGAATTAAACTCTGTGAATTTATTCAAGGCTATAAACGAATTTTCACTCTCTCTATATAACTATTATATTGGATTGATTGATATCGAGCCAAGGGAATTTGAACAAATTGACAAAAATCTCCGCAGAATTCTTACGAAGAGCCATTTTCACATGAAAGAAAGCAAACAAAGAAAGACTCTATTTACCAAGAAATAAACTTGGAAAAGTCTTGAGTGTGTCAATAACAAATCTGAACGAATGCTATTCCAATTTTATCATGACTTGGAAAGAGGGAATTCTACGGGTCGTCAATTTAAAGAAAACTCATATGGCCACTATCGTAGAATTCATATCCGAAAGTACAATATCGAAAATATAAATGAACTGACAATAACGAAATTGGTAGAAATTCAACATGAATATCTAATGAGGCAAATTGAAACTAAGCCACTGCATTCTATTCTTTTCCAGTGTTTGAAGGACACTGAAGTTAATGTTAATGAATCTGCAGAGTGGCTAGTTCATGGAAACAACTCTGCAAGAACTGAAGGAATGTGTTGTCTACTACAGGATCGAAATTTGTTTTTTGATAACGGAGAAAATAAATGCAATTACTGCAACTCAGCAAAGAAGACCGTTGATCACCTTGCTACCAGATGTGGATGAATGCTAAACAGCTCTTATCTAAGACGGCATAATTAAGTTGTCAAATGTCTACATTTGTATTGATGCCACCAATACGGGATAAGAAAAACGAAGAAATTAAAAACTCACTCAGTTCAATCTGTTGTCGCCAATGAAGTTGTGGAAATTCGAGTGGACACAACTATTTCTACGGATATGGCTGTTTCAAACAATAAACCAGATATTTTTGTCTATGACAAGATGAGGAATACAATTACACTCATTGAAGTTGGGATTGCCTCACAAAATTGCCTAAAGCAAGTTGAAGTGGAAAAGTTCCACAAATATGACCTTTTGGCAAATGAATTAGGGGCGATTCATCGGGCTAAAGTAAAGATAATTCCTGTTGTACTTACTTGAGATGGAATTGTCTCAAGATTCTTCAAAAGTCATCTGGATTCTATCGCAGTGGAAGACAGAGTGAAGGCATATATCCAAACACTCGTTTTAAGAAAAACATTGGATAGTATGCAGGTGGAGACAAGACATGGAATATCGGTTCCAGAAGAGGAGAAAGCAGTGATTGGGTGTCAACCGAAGGATTCTTCTGAATCAGGAATACGTGTGGACGAGGACCTCTATGTACCGACTATGATAGTTGGGCATAAGAGACGAAGATTGTTCTAAAAAGAATATGTAATAATAGGGAAGAACACAAATAATTTACTTCATTCTTTTGTTTAATAAAAAGTTAATTAGTCAACATGTAAACCAGTTTTATAATTGTGAGTTCATTTTTTTGGATTTTTGACATCTGGAGTATTGATTCAGTTTCATACCTGTTTGTCTGTGATTAGTTGAGTATCTCATTAGTAGGGCAACCACAAAGTTGACCTAAAAAAAGCAAAAATTGACCTCCATAAAGTCAACAAAATTGAGTCATTAGGTCAGGGGTGGCCAACCTTTTCACCGGCGAGCTACTTTTCATTTTGCGATTTTTTGGAGATCGACTTATATATTTTAATATCAAAAATTTTATTTTACAATAAAAATTAATGCGATTTTTGGCATTGTAATTCACTTGCGATTATTTCAAATTCTGGCTCGTATAAGCTTATTGCTATTCTCATGCAATCCCCAAGATGGTCATCCGTTAAACGTGTCCTGTATTGAGATTTTATCATTTTCATACTTGAAAATGATGTTTCGGATGAATATGTGCTTCCAAAGCATGAAAGAATTCGTTGATACGAATCAATCAAAATTGGATATTTTTCCTGAGACATAAATTTCCACATGTTGACATTTGAATGTAATTTTAAAGTGATGTCATTTTTTAGATTTATAATTTCTATTTGACTTTTTCTTCGATCAACGTCAAAAATCTTGCTAAATTCTTCTGAAATATTTTCGATGTCTACATCCATGAACGGAGAAACAAAGAAACTGCATAATATAGTAATTTTCTTGAAATCGCTAAATCTGTTATTAAACTCGTTCATTATTTTTTCTAGTACCATAGCAAATTCATTGACATAATGATTTTTATTCACAAGTTGTTTTGTGAATTCATCTTCAATGTTAGGAAAATGGGTAAAATTTTCTTTTCTGATTTGAGATATCCATAATTCCAACTTCATTATGAAAGCATTTATTGAACTGATCATATCGATAATATATCTATTCTTTCCCTGTAATTCTAAATTGAGTTCATTCAGTTTGCTGGTAATATCGGTTAAAAATTCAGTTTGCTTTCCGACAAAATGCAATAAATCCATTTTGATTCCCAATCATTGCAGGGGCTCCATCTGTTGTTATGGATACAAGTTTCTTCATTAACGGTAATAATTCGAATGATAACAAAAACGTTTTGAAAGAATTATAAATATTTTCACCAGTTGTTCTTTCTTTCATAGGTATAATAGCAAATAACTCTTCCTTGACAGTTAGATCATGGAAGATTAAACGGGAAAATACACATAGTTGGGCGATATCAATAGCATCGTTTGATTCGTCAAACTGTAGAGAAAAACACGAACATGCGTAAAGATCCTTTTTCAACTGTGAAAGAAGATTTTCAGAAATGCTTTCAGCCCTTCTGACAATTGACTGTTTTGAGAGCTGAAGCTCTTTGATGCAATTTGAAATTTCCTGTTTATTTTTCATACCATCAAATAGTGAATCGGCAGCTTCCAAAAAACAAGATTTTAAAATTTCCCCATCAGTGAAAGGTTTTTTGTGTTTTACGAGGAGACGAGTCACTCGCAATGATGCAATTGTTGCAGATCTGGACGAATTAATAAACTTTTTCAAAATTGTATGTTGTGAAAAAAAAGATTTTTTTAATTGTTCAACTTTCTCTTCCCGTAATAAGGAATTTATAGGAAAGTGTTTGTTGAACTCGGGATGTAAAGAATTAAAATGCCGACAAAGATTTCCCCTTTTTGGTAATGAAATGATTTTATTGCATAGCATACATGTGCATTTTTCCATGTGCATCGTAAAAATATAGTCTTTTTCCCATTTGGCATTAAATTTATATGATTTGGACTTTTTGTTACACCTCATAACAAGACACGTGAAAAATACTTACTTTAATATTGATAAATATTTTTTTTATAATAATTTAAATACAAAAAAATAATTAGCAATTTATATATCGAGCGATCGACCACGAAACATGCCGCGATCGACCAGTCGATCGCGATCGACCGGTTGGCCACCCCTGCATTAGGTAAAGGCTTGTTCTTTTTGATTTTATTTTTAACTTTTTGAGTACGCAAAGACAATTGAGAAAGCTTAAAGAACATTTAAATAAAAAAGCTAATTATATTTACTCTAACTGGACAAGGTTTTTGAATGGAGAAAAGCTTCTCTTTGGCTCTGTTCTCCCACTATCAAAACACCCCACTGTTCTCGGACTAACCTTCGACCCAACGATGTCCTTCAACAAACATGTCTCGAAGATCTCTGGCAAGGCTAACAGGCGTACAAATATCCTGAAAGCAATAAGTGGTCACATCACTGGTGCGCAGAAACCACTTCTCAAACGTGTGTATAAACAATACATTCGCCCTGTCCTAAGCTACGCGAGTCCGAGTTGGGCTCCCTGTCTATATGAGCTCCTCTTTGGCTCTCCAATCAATTCAAAACAAAGCCATGCGCATCATATCCGGGTGCCTGAAATCAACACCCATCGACCATCTGCACTGTGAAACCAACCTCCTCCCGATAGAGGAACATCTCAACATGAGAGGAGCACAATTCCTATTCGCTTCGCGAAAATTCTACACCCTTGCACTGCCCTAAACACGCTAAATGACAACGGCCGTGCTTTGAAGAACACGCCTGCCAAACTATACTCCCAGGTACTTGCCAAAATCAATGGCCTAAACCAATGTTCACAGCCAATGAAAAAAATCCACGACTTCATTTCAACGTCGTCCATTCTAAGGCTGAAGCCTAACTCTGTCCTCAACAAACTCCCTCCGGAAGTTCACCCCTCCGAATTGCTTCTGGAGCGTTCCGATCAGATCAACCTTGCTCGTTTCCGCTCGGGCCACCACCACTCACTAAACTCCTACGCTCACTCATTGAACGCCGTGATCTCCCCGGTATGCAACCTCTGCTGTGCCGAAGATCACTCAACTGACCACCTTTTCCGCTGCCCTGTTCTCCTCCCTGTCCGCAGGAAATTTGCTGTCCACTCCCCCGAGGTCCTTTGGGAGCAACCCGCGAAGGCGCTGTTGTTTCTGCTAGCCGCCGGTCTCATACCCTAATGTGAGACCGGGGTTATGCAACAACAACAACAACATTTTATCCTTAACCCTAAACATTTTAACCCTAACCCTAAACATTTTCTCCTTAACCCTAAACATTTTAACGCTAACCCTGAACATTTTATCCTTAACCCTAAACATTTTAACCCTAAATATTTTCTCCTTAACGCTAAACATTTTAACCTTAACCCTAAACAAAATTTTAACCCTAACACTAAAATCCTAATTTAAGTTAAAGTTATGTTCTCTTATTAGTAACAAAAAGGCACTCAACACATGATTTAATTACATCGAAGATTTCAGAACGTTTGACGCAGTAAATTTTATTTCTTAATAGGCTTAACATCAGATCACGCCCAAAATGATTTTCATTATGTAATAGCTTTAAATTCAATATATTAGCTTACTTTGATAGTTTTTAGCTTAAGTTCTCTCTCTTCCGAACAAAAAAACGAAGATTTTTGTTATTCTTTACAAAATATGCCTTTTCGTCAACAAAATTAAAAAAATTTGCGATTTTTTAAGGCGATACTTTTCTCTTTTGTCCATATTGGAATCAATTAATATACTATTCTTAATATCACTGATTATTTTCAATTCTTCTCTGGTTAAATCCACTAGAACCATTATGCACGCGTTAATTAATTAAATAAATATTAAGGTTTTTTATTAATTTTATATTTTTATCTTTTTTTTTAGTGGAGAAATTTAAAACAAATATAATTTTATTATAATCTGAGCATGTCGGTCAAAAATAAAACCTGGTCCAAAATAAAACCGGTCACAATGCATTATAGATTTAGAATATATTAAATAGATGGACCACAGTGCTGGTTGAAAGTTTATAACAGAGGGAAAGAGAGCCGAGTTCTTAAATTACATTTTATAGTAAAGTATACAATTCCTAAATTGAACACTTTAATTGATCAGTCTAATAAATTTTAAAAACGAGTATTAAAATAAATTTTATTAACATGCCTATTCGTAACTTTATTTGTTT
>NW_021832766.1:5000-20000 GCF_006345805.1 Octopus sinensis
TGTAATATTTTAACTGTAGTGATTCCATGCCTCCTCGTATTGAGGCAAAATGTGAGGATATGAATATAGAAACGGAATGGACCTAAGGACATACTGCAGGTCAGTTTATCTGACATTCTGCTGATTCTGCACGGTAGTAGCCACCACCGCCACCGCCACCGCCGCCACCACTGCCGCCACCACTGCCGCCGCCGCCGCCACCACCACCACCACCACCACCACCATCGTCTTCATGGTGGTGCTTGTTAAAAAAAAAGAATTTTTATTGTCAATATAGCTTTTAGTTTTGTAGAATGTTAGATTTAATACATTATGTCTTGTTGCGACTAGTTAAGTTCTCACTTGAAGCCACACTTCCTGAAAGTCGATAATATAATAACAGTACTTCTATCATCAGTAAAAGTTTGAGAAATGTTGTCGATGTCGGTAATCATTATCTTTATATAACCCCATGTGGTCAGAGAGGTGCTTGGCAGAACCAGCAGATTGTCATATTTCAGCAGCATTTAAGCTAACCCTTTGCCTAAACGGCCATGCTTCTTTTCAGGCTTTTAGTTAGCACTTGTTTCATACTATAAAGCTTTCCTTTGATAAATCCAGTTTTTTGGTTGAAATAAATTGGTTTTGTGTATCATATTATTTCCTTATTGCCCACAAGGGGCTAAACATAGAGGGGACAAAGACAGACAAACGGATTAAGTCGATTACATCGACCCCAGTGCGTAACTGGTACTTAATTTATCGACCCCGAAAGGATGAAAAGCAAAGTCGACCTCGGCGGATAAATTGGAAATGTGTATCATATATGATGCATGGGCTCCAGGGAAATATATCCTGTATATCACGTGATATGTAAGAGAGAGAAAGGGTCAGCTTACGTCCCATTAGTTTCTTCTTCAAATCCCACAGGCATCAGTTTTTACTTTCTATTTTTCTGGTGCAAAATAAATACCAATTAAATACCAATTTGACCATACTGTGGTCGTTTGGTCAAATTGTTATTCACCGATATCCTTCTGTTAAACTTTATGGCTCTGTACCAATGCTAAAAAAGCGTCAATATTATTTCTCTTAGATCAATACCACCTCTGCAATTTCTGTCTAACAACCTACTTTAGTTCATAACTATCATGTAGAAATATTTTTATTTGTCAAGCACTTTAATAATAAATAAATATATGAACATTTTATGAGCATCTTATGTCTGCAAGAAGGAAATGTTTTTCTTTATTTCTTATCACGTAAGAATATTCTTTAATCTTGGTTCTTTTTCTAGCGTAAACACATTTTCTATAAAATATTCATATAATTGTTTAAAACATTATTTCTATATAGTTGTGGCTTATATGAAAATTGGAAACAAATGTTTAGATATCTTAAGCTTTAAGGGGCTTTCATAAGGGCTGATAAATAACTACGGTGTTTAAAAATTATTACAAAACAAAAAACTATAACTCCCAATTTTTGGGTGTGCCTTGAGAGTCATTAAATTCACAATTCTGTTTTTGTTTCCGAAACGTTTGTCTTTTGAGATAGTGTAAAGGTTGTAATAGAAGTATAGTCTTAGAAGAGAATGTCTTTGAAAACTATATCCTTTGTTTTATCCTTTATTCTTTGTTTTGTAGAACGAAACCAAAGACTTTACTTTACCGACCTCGGCAAGATTTGAACTCAGAACATAAAAACATATCGCAGGGTATTTTCTCCGACCTGTAACGATTCTACTGATCCGTTACCTAAACTTAACAATATTCTTTTCTACTCAAGGTACAAGGCCCGAAATTTTGGGGGAGGGATCCAGTCGATTAGATCGACCCCAGTGTGCAACTGGTACTTAATTTATCGACCCCGAAAGGATGAAAGGCAAAGTCGACCTTGGCGGAATTTGAACTCAGAACGACAGACGAAATACCTATTTCTTTACTACCCACAAGGACAAACAAGGACAGACAAACGGTTTAAGTCGAGCGTAACTGGTACTTAATCTATCGATCCCGAAAGGATGAAAGACAAAGTCGACCACAGCGGAATTTGAACTCAGAACATAACGGCAGACGAAATGCCTGTTTCTTTACTACCCACAAGGGGCTAAACACAGAGAGGACAAACAATGACAGACAAACGGATTAAGTCGATTAGATGAAATACCGATAAGCATTTCGCACGAGGTGCTAACGTTTCTGCCAGCTCGCCGGCTTCTAAACATAACAATATTGAATTCATTTTGTGTCTGCTTTTCCATACCTGCTTTTGTTATTGTCGTTGTTATTGTGTAGCCACCGGCTAGCCTTGATTGAGCAGACCTATGATCAAAGATATGTCAGTCGTCACAGCAACGTCTTTTTCACCCGAAGACAGATTCCAGAACTACCGTGTTCAACTTTTTGATTTTTTAAAGAGGTGGAGTGTAATCGGAGGGCAATTTTACTGCTATTTCTAGCAGCTGAAGCTCCCACGTATAGACTCCTTCTTTGGCTCCTACCATATCAACCATTCCCACTACCGCACGTCGTTTCCACTGTATTAACCAGTCAGTTAACACTTCGTTTATGAAATTGTCAGCCAAGTGAAAAGGACGAGTCTTACAGATCATTGTAATCAGAACGTATTAATTAAGTCCTCGATTTAGAATGCTGCAAATTATCGATAAATAAATCAATGTGAGAAAACTAATTAGCTTAGTTATCATTCATTTCATTAATATGTAAATTTCTTTCCGAGAATAGCCATGATAAATATTCTATAGGAAAACCTTTGATATCAAATATAATTACTTCTAATGCTAACCTGAACTTTAAAATCAATTCTTAGAATATTCAGTGTACACACACACACACACACACACACACACACACACACACACACACACACACACACACACACACACACACACACACACATACACAAACACAAACACACAACACACGCATACAAACATACACACGCACATAAAATACACACGCATCCATCTATCTATCTATCCATCCTTACATGTATAGTTTCATACATACATATATACATACGCACACATAGATATACACACATACATACACACATACATACATACATACATACATACATACATACATACATACACACATACACACATGCATACATACATACATACATACATACATACACACACACATACATACATACATACATACATACATACATACATACATACATACATACTATATACTTATGTACATACGCGCATATATGCATACATACATGTGCATGTACACACATGGATGCATGCAGCAAGCATTTAAACATGCTTACTTATGTACATACATACGTGGATGCAGACAGCATACATATAAACATGCTTAGATACAATGGATCTCCGTCGGTTTCGAGGATAAGCGTTCAGTTGCTCACTCAACTGAACTACTTACACAATAAATTAGAGGCCATGTGACATGGCCTGGTCTTGGAATTACAAATACGGTGTGTATGTACGTGTATGTGTGTGTGTGTGTGTGTGTGCGTGTGCATGGTATGTATGTATGTGAAATAAGTTCAGGATTTTGTTGTGTATTTCATTCATATTTCTTTACTACCCGCAAGGGGCTACACACAGAGGGGACAAACAAGGACAGACAAACAGATTAAGCCGATTACATCGGCCCCAGTGCGTAACTGGTACTTGATTTATGGACCCCGAAACGTGCTAACGTTTCTTATTTCTTTATTGCTCACAAGAGGCTAAACATAGAGGGGACAAACAAGGACAGGCAAACGGATTAAATCGATTACATCGACTCCAGTGCGTATCTGGTACTTAATTTATTGACCCCGAAAGGATGACAGGCAATGTCGACCTCGGCGGAATTTGAACTCAGAACGTAAAAACAGACGAAATACCTATTTCTTTACTACCCACAAGGGGCTACACAGAGGGGACAAACAAGGACAGACAAACAGATTAAGTCGATTATATCGAATCAGTGCGTAACTGGTACTTAATTTATCGACCCCGAAAGGATGAAAGGCAAAGTCAACCGCGGGGAAATTTGAACTCAGAACGTAACAGCAGACGAAATACCTATTTCTATTTCTTTACTACCCACAAGGGGCAAAACACAGAGAGGACAAACAAGGACAGACAAAGGGATTAAGTCGATTATATCGACCCCAGTGCGTAACTGGTACTTATTTAATCGACCTCGAAAGGATGAAAGGCAAAGTCGACCTCGGCGGAATTTGAACTCACAACGTAACAGCAGAAGAAATACGGCTACGCATTTCGCCCGGCGTGCTAACGTTTCTGCCAGCTCGCCGCCTTTGTTGTGTATTTCATTCTGACAGGACAGTTTGTCTATAAAGTCAGTTTATTAGAATGTAAGGTAAACATCTTTGTTTCCTTTGTAGAGGGGAATCAAATCTTATCCAGAAAATCTTTATTCACACATACTCTAGGGATCATATAACCTAATACATTCTTCTTCCTTCGTTTAATGAACGTTGCCTGTGATATGAAAGAAATTTAGCTGCTATATCTAGCCGCCATTTTTTTTGTGTCTGTGCAGGCATAAAACATCCAATACTCATATTGTTCCATGCGTCTTTCCTTTTACAATGGTCAGATGTATGTGATGTGAGGGAGATATAGTTGCTATTTTATAGTATAAAGAATGAAGTGATATTCTGTGTACTGTCTTCTATGGTGTGTTAAATGATTTTTTCTATTTTCCTGCCTTCTCTCACACATACAAATGTTTTTTCAAGTAAGCTGGTGAGAATATTTGATCCGTAAAATACTAATTTGTCAGATAAATTCGTTCGCTATTACTGAAAGAATTGCACAGAAATGGTTCTTACGCTTCATGGAGGAGAAATTCGAACTCACGGACACTTCGCATTCGTTTAGCATATTCACCGGCTCAATGAGGCAGTCCAGCTGAAACGACTCTTCCACCGACAAGACATGCGTCTTCAACATGACAAACACTTGCCTCCAGGTTCCGAAAATGCCATTTAGGTATTGGGTTGGATAGTTGTACTGCATCCACCGTATTCTGCTGATATAATCGCCTTCAGATTATCCTCCCGCAGTCTAGGAGGTGTTTCACTCAACAACGATGAAGTGTTGAAGACGTGGCTCGATGAATTCTTCATCGAGCCACGTGATACCTATCGAAGACCCGGTGACACCTTTCATCAAAGCATTGACAGCTTAGCGGAACATTAGCAAGAATACGGAAGTAATGAAGGAGAATATATTATTGACTGATTTCTTAAAATTGTTGATGAAAAGATAAGGATTAAAATAAATGAAAAAAAAAAAAATATTACGAACGATTACATCTGTCTTGAAACAAAAATCGTATTGTTTTGGAAGACTAATATTTTCCTGATAATAAAAATCACACTCAAATTGCTATCATTCACTTGTATTTTTTAAAATTTCTTCCCGTATTTCCTCAGGCATATGAAAATCATTTCGCTACACATCAATAACTGTTCACTGATTTCAGTCGCTTCGAGTGAATTTTCAAGCGATCGATTATTATGTGATGGTCTGTTATTTATTTACTTAATTACTTGTTGACCTATTTTCTCTTTTTATTGGTCTTATATTCGTGGTCAAGTCAGAACAGAAAAATTTATATTTTTGCAGATCAAAGTTGTGAGCAGAGTGGTTAAGGTGCCTTCTTACTCCCTTTTTCAAATCGGTCGGTATCTCTATGAACACACACACACACACACACATACACACAGGCGCGCTCACGCACACATGTACACCCATGAACGGGGAAAAGACGCTTCTAAAATTGTATGCGATATGAATGTCAGAATAGTGTTCAGGCTACTCCAGACTCTTAAAAGCCAACATCTTAATCAGGTTAAAACAGTTCCTCGGAAGGAGTTGGCTATAAGAAATATGTAACTCGAGTGTATCATAAAGAAACAAAAGATGGAGAAGCACTCATATATAACATTAAATTATTTACAAAAAACGTTATATAAAAAAAACAGATAAAATATATGGTGAAGAATTTTCGAAACAGCTGTAAAGAAATATCGAGAGCTGTATTTTTCCCTCACTGATTATATTTATATTTACGTTTATGTAACATCCTCTACATATGTTACATCTATGTTTTTACATGTTTATACATGTTTAGCAAGATTCTTGATGTAGACACCTGTGTTGAAACAAATATTATTATATTTGTGGATGGTCATTTTTTTCCAGTAAACACACGTACTGTTTATTTGATCTTCACTTTAGCATTATCATTATTATTAGTTTATTTGTCAGAGTTCTTTCATCACACAATCTGAGACCTCTTCAATGAAAATGACTCTCCCCAGACACAACAAAATATGCTTCAACACACGAACCCACATAAAGAATCTTGTAAACCAAATCCAAAAATGAAATATAATTATCAATTGTTTATAATACGTCCACCGTAATGTAGTTTTACATTACTTTTTAACTATATATATATATATATATATATATATATATATTGTTTCCTTCTAGATTAGACGTATTTAGTATGTCGCAGAAATTTAAGCGCCAATTGTGCGAGCGTTTTGTGAGGTCATTTCATTGGTGACTATTTTAGCCAATGGCAATGTACCATGCTGGTGTCTGGTTTGAAACAGCAACTGATCAATAAGTGTTTTGTCAATCTAACAACGTCACTATGTTTACAACTTATACAGAGATTGTGCGTGCTTGTGTGTGTGTGTGTGTGTGTGTGTATGTGTGTGTGTGTGTGTGTGTGCGTGTGTGTGTGCAAAGAAATACCTATTTCTTTACTACCCACAAGGGGCTAAACATAGAGGGGACAAACAAGGATAGACAAAGGGTTTAAGTCGATTACATCGACCCCAGTGCGTAACTGGTTCTTAATTTATCGACCCCGAAAGGATGAAAGGCAAAGTCAACCTCGGCGGAATTTGAACTCAGAATGTAACGGCAGACGAAATACGGCTACGCATTTCGCCCGGCGTGCTAACGTTTCTGCCAGCTCGCCGAATCGGTTGGGCTGGTGCTTATCTTTATTACTAATATAGATAATTGCATAATAATAAAACCTCAGCTGAATATAACGACAATCTGTTACTGGTTAATTTTCTTTCCCACAGAGGATTTGAACTCAGCACTGTAAGTTACCAATTCACTTGTCAAGGACATAGAAAGTTATATCGCCAAACTGCACCTACGTAGAGCTAGATGTACTAGGTGATAGATTGTTAAGGATCTTGTCCAAGAGTGTAATTCTGTAACGGAGACAGGATCCGAAATGCCGCCGAAATTTCTTCTTCTTGTCAAGCGGTATATCGATTTCCTTGTTTGCAATCTCCGAGAAGACAGAAACTAAATGAAAACTAAAGCTGAGTGTAGCTTTTACACATTTTCCCATCCGTAAGTCTTTTGTTTGCTTAACAGAATTATATTCTCAGCCTACTTGATATCGCTAACGCTTTTCTTGGAAATTGGTATGGAATATGTTTATGAATCTAAAATTAGGGATTATAAAGTTGTTACGTAGACAGTATTCCGGCAACGCAAGTGAAATGGAAATTTATGAAGAACAAATCCCTACCAAACAAAGAGATTGAAACGTACTAAATGTATATAAAGAAATACGGCGATATCAAAGCCATCGGCTAATTGAAAGCAAATGGAATGCAAACAACGGCTGCAAACAGACAGAAAACAATGGCTGAAGACAGTAAGAATAGCAACGGAAGTAACAAGCTGATAGGGGAGCCTCTACGTGGTTTTAGATTTGCTAGAAAAATAGCTAAATCTCTCTCTAAACACACTAGCTTTTAAATAAGCAATAAAAATATATAAATAGAATAAAATAGAGAGAGAGAGAGAGTGTACATTGGGTAATGTAAATCAAGATACGTAACATAGTGTATGAAGAAAGAGATCATACAGTTATGGTTAGATATCAGTGTTGTTATAGGCCTGCTCGATCAATAAAACAACAGCAACAAAAGTGGAGGCGCAATGGCCCAGTGGTTAGGGCAGCGGATTCGCGGTCGGAGGATCGCGGTTTCGATTCCCAGACTGGGCGTTGTGTGTGTTTATTGAGCGAAAAGAACCTAAAGCTCCACGAGGCTCCGGCGGGGAGGGGTGGGTGGGAGGGCGACCCCTGTTGTACTCTTTCGCCCCAACTTTCTCTTACTCTTTCTTCCTGTTTCTTGTCCTCGGCTTCCTACGCAACTGCTGAGCCTGGATGCGCATTCATCCATCCGTCGATGCTCTCGGTGTCGGGAGTTTACCTGCTTTCTCTTCTGCGGGTCTTACGAATAGCAAAGGACCATGTTTCGGACTTCTCCCACTACAGAGGCGCGATCTTACGAGCTCTGGGACGGAGACCGTTCGCTCAACAGCAACAGCATCAATAGCAACAGCAACAACAATAATTATAACGGCGACAACGACGATGACGACGACGACGATGATGATGATGATGATGATTACTTTATTTGCCACGGAAGCTTATGTAGACAAATAAAAGAAATGATAAAACACGCATCACAAAAGCAAGCGAAATGGGCGGAAAGCAAAGTTCATATAAAACATTAAATATTTAAAACAAGAGTAACTGAAACAAACAAACAAACGAACAAACAAAAATCCCCTGAAAAACAAATGAGCGACCCACGGAGACACTGGTGAACAACTTTGTGTTGCGAGCAATTTTGTGGTCAAATAGTCAAGAAAATGACCACTTCTTGGTAACGATTTATGTTATTTCCAAATTTTGGTACAGGCCAGCACTTTTGAGGGAGGGCATAAGTTAATTAAATCGACCCTACTGCTCAACTAGTATTTATATTATCGACCACGTAAGGATGGAAAGCAAAGTCAACTTGGTTGGCCCGAGGTTATAGTAGAAGATACTTGCCCAAGTTCCACACAGTAGGAATGAACCCGGAACCATGTGGTTGGTAAGCAAGCTACTTACCACACAGCCACTCCTTTTTAGTTACTCTATCTTAAATACGTTTCATTAGCAATTATCACTTACAGTTATATAATCAACATTTATTGTCTACAAGTGTGTTTAAATATGTTTATATATATATATACGTATATGTATGCATACATCTATCAATCAATCTATCTATCTACCTATCTAAGAGACAACGAGAGGTAAGGCGACTTACTCATGTGTTCATTTTCGAACTGTCTGAGGTGACCTTGGTTTTTTTGTAGGTTTTTCTTTCCAAGGCTACACCTAAACTGTGAACTTTATATATATATATTACTTTTTTATACATCACAGAACCCACAGATCCCTATTGATCGAACGTTTTTTCTTTGTGTGTCCCACCCATCCCACCTCGAAAAGAAAAAAACTCTACATTGTATTTCGTCCATTTTTATTCTGTGTTTAGCCCTGTGTTGCCATAATAAAAAGTTATCTGTCTATCTATCTATCTATCTATCTATCTATCTATCTATCTATCTATCTATCTATCTATCTATCTATCTATCTATCTATCTATGTCTGTCGGTCTGTCTTTCTGTCCTGTCTGTCTATAAGTATGTGTGGTGTTTAAGTATATGTATACCTATGTATATAAGCTTATCTTCCTCTCTTTTTCTTCACCCCCACCACCGCGTCTGCGTGCGTGTGTGTGTGTGTGTGTGCGTCAGTGTGTCTGTGTATGCGGATTGTATTTGTGTGTATACTTATATATTATTAGTGAACGTTTATGTTTGCTCAGATAAATATATCTATGATACCCACTGGAACAGAAAACAGGCGCTCGTTGCCAAGTTTTAACGCAAGTTTTTAACGCACATCAAAGGAAAATAACAGATAAAGAAAACAAACAAAAAACAAAACAATAAAACAGCCAGATAGAAAATGACCACAACTACTTCAGAGATTGTCTGATAGCATTCTTTCTCCTGTCTGTGCTACGATAAATTCCTCTCCACTATCTGACATCCGCATCATATTCCTTCACTAGCGCTTTCGGTGCAGTCGCGAGCCATATCCGCGATGGGAAATATTGTCATATTTTCAATCTAGTAATGTTAGAGCCATTTCGTCCGTCTTTACGTTCTGAGTTCAAATTCTGCCGAGGTCAGCTTTGCCTTTCATCCTTGGGGGTCGAGAAAACAAGTCCCATTTAAAGATTTGGATCAATGTAATCCACTTCCGAAATTGTTCGGCCTCTACCAACGTTTCAAACCAATATTATATTGGGTTGTGCAGAAAGTTCGTGTCAATTTTTAAAGGAAAGAAAAAGGTCAATAAATACTTGCCATTAAATTTTTAATCAACCAAATATGAATCATTTTGTTGCACAATTCGTCTCCATCTTTCCTTTAACTTGAAAATACCCTCTTCCCAGAACTGAAGTGGTTTCATGGCATAGAATTCATCAAGGTATCTTTTTACATTATCCAAGGAATTGAAATTTTTACCATTAAGACTATTCTGCAGAGACCTGAATAAGTGGAAATCCGAAGGAGCAATATCTGGTGAATATGGAGGGTAGGGTAACACATCCCAGCCGAGCTGCAGCAATTTTTGTCTGGTTCCCAAAGAATCAAGTGCCGAAATTGAACTTTCTTATCTTCCATTTTAAAGGGTTACAGAATTAACACAGGTTATAGGAACATAAACCTTCTTCCACGAAAATAAGGCTTAAACTGTGCTCTAAATGGAGGTGTAGTCAAATCCTATTTTATGGACTGAACCATGTTCTAAGATAAGTCGAAAGGTAAGCTACTATAAATCGGCACGAACTTTCCGGACCGCCCAATACATAGTAATGACACGTCTCTGACGATTTTAAATGATGATTGTAGAATTCGCATTATGCAACAATTTATCACCATATGTTAATGAAACGTAGGGAAGATGGCGTAACTAAATATAATGGCTTCAAATTTTTCCACAAGGGCAGTAATTTTGGTGGAGGGGATGAGTCGATTACGTGGCTCCCAGTGCTCAACTGGTGCTTATCCTATCGACCCCAAAAGGATGAAATCAAAATCGACCTCGACGGAATTTGAACTCAGAATGTCTTTAAGACTGACGAAATGCCGCTAAGCATTTTTCCCGGCGCGCTAATGATTCTGTCAGCTCGCCACCTTGGTGTAACTAAATATAAAATAAACAATCTGTCATGTTTTGTCAATATTTGGACAATCCCAAATATATATCATTATTATTTCCGCAAGTCCCGTCGTTCCCTCTTATCCATGAAACTGTATGTAGCCTACTACGATCCTTCCCATAGAGCAAATTAGCAGACCCTGCTGAACACACATACATACGTACCTCCCTCCTTTCCCCTCTCTCCCTATCATGATAGATCGTTAGCCACTACACACATTTTTTTCTCTCCTTGTTTTTTCTGTGTCCCTTTCTGTAGAAGAGCGTAGGCTCGAAACGTAAAAGACTTTTTCTATTCCTGAGCGTTATACTAATACATCTGTTTGTTTTGTACACCACCTGTCTTCGTCTTTTGTTTGTTTCGTAAACTCTCCCTATATATATACAGGGTAGCCCAAAAGTAGATTTACAGTTATTGAATTTCCCTTTCGCATTAACAGTTTAGATCTTAATTATATAAAAAAATATGAAACCATTATTCTATACTAATTTAGTTAAATGTAAGATAAAAATTTATATATAATAAGATGTTTTAAAAAAAATTTAAAGTTCCTACTTGATAACTGTAAACCTACATTTGGGCCACCCTGTATGTATTCGTTTTACGTCTAGATCGCTTATATTCAACACATCCTCGCAGACTTTGATTTAGAGCAAGCCTCATGGGAATCTGTACACATTATAAATCGGTTGAAAAATTCAGAAATGTGGTGTATTTACACAAAGAATCAGAAATCTTTGCTTTATATTTTTCCTGTATATTTATTTCACATAGATGTTGATAATAACGCCATAGTCTTATTTGTTGTTGACCACTCTCGGGAAATAAATCACTTCATTGGAGGACTTAAAATTTTTATTGTAAGTTTCATGCACATTTAAATAGCTCAGAAGCACTCAGACACCGATGTATGTATATATGTATGTATGCATTTATATATATATATATATATATATATATATGTATATATATATATATATATATATATATATATATATATATATATATATGTATGTGTGTGTGTATACATGTACACACACTTACACATACACACGTCCTTTTAGCTTTCTCTCACACACAATTTTCGCTTTGTCTCTGTTTTAATTTCCTATTTCTTGTGGATATGATAGCTTACTAATATTAATGTTAGCTTCGTGCCAAGAAATAACGACGAAAAGTATTATTTTACGTATGAAAACTTTCATCGTGAAATCCATTCTATATAAAAAGTCTATCTACTTTTGGTGACAACTGTTTGGACGAACATTTGATAAATCTTTCCAAAAGTCATGAAACCGAATAGCATTTAAGATGACAGAAAGAAATTCTACATTGGTAATGGAATATGTTAAAATCATTTTTCTTGCCTCAATAAAAATTGAAAATAAGCTGGCACTTATCTTCAGTTTGGTTAACTTTAATCGGATGAGAAATATATTCTGTTTAAATGGCTTTTTAGTTTCTAGCTTCAGTTTCTTATTCTCACTCACAGAAAGGATTCACATCGTCCAGAATTCGTAACTTAAGAAATAATTTACGTTTCTTTGCAGTCGATAAAAAAGAACACCCACGATCATCTATTATTACAAAAATCTTTTATAGATTTCTCATTTACATCCCAAACCCAGTAGGATACTAAAAATACAGAAGATAGTTTATAGTAGAATATATTTTTTTATTGTGAAATTTGTTTTACTTTTTCGCGTCCTTCCAGCAGGTCGACTTCGTAGTAAAACGTATCTATCTGAAATTCGGTTGAGTTTGTAAATCGTAATACGAAAATGATATCGTCATTTTCACCAATAATTCATGCTTCGCAATGAAAGCAAATAATCTAAAATGTATAAGCACTGAAGGTAGGGGCCGAAGGTGGCAGAATTATTAGATCCATAGAAAACGAAAGCAGGAAAAAAAGAAAACGTTTTGTGGTGTTTGGTTGCGTCCTTTTAGATTCTTTTTGGTTCAAATATCACCAACGTCTACTTTGTTTTCCTTCCGGCATCGCTAAAATAAACTCGGAATCATTGGCCTCTAGCTTACCGTGCTCTTCCACAAAATGTGTGGTCCTGTTACATTTGGTATCATTATTAAGAGAAAGTATAAGTAAGTTAAGTTCAAAATTTTTCATTGTTGTGGTTCATATCTTTCACACACACACAGACACACACACACACACACACACACACACACACACACACACACACACACACACACATACATAAAGCGGGCCTGTAGGAGAAAGGGCAGATCATTGAAGGAGTCGCGAATGGCGACGAAAAGTCTTTTACAAAACTAGCTGATTGATTAAATGAACGAACGAGTAATCAAACAACAAATTAATTAATTGTTTAAATGTTGACTAATGATAATCCTTTCTATTATAGGGATAAGGTCTGAAATTCTTGGTGAGGGAAAAAATCGATTATATCGACCCCAGTGTTTCGAAAGGATGAACACAGAGAGGACAAACAAGGATAGTCAAAGGGATTAAGTCGATTACATCGACCCCAGTGCATAACTGGTACTTATTTAATCGACCCCGAAAGGATGAAAGGCAAAGTTAACCTCGGCGCCCGAAAGGATGAAAGGCAAAGTCAACCTCGGCGGATTTGAACTCACAACGTAACGGCAGACGAAATACCTATTTCTTTATTACCCACAAGGGGCTAAATACAGAGAGGACAAACAAGGACAGACAAACGGATTAAGTCGATTACATCGACCCCAGTGCGTAACTGGTACGTATTTAATCGATCTCGAAAGGGTGAAAGGCAAAGTCGACATCGGTTGGAATTCGAACCCAGAACGTAACGGCAGACGAAATACCGCTAAGCATTTTACTCGGTTGGCTAATGATTCTACCAGCTCGCCGTCTTATATTTAATAATAATAATAATAATAATAATAATAATAATAATAATAATAATAATAATAATAATGATAATAATGATAATAATAATAATAATAATAATGATAATAATAATAATAATAATAATAATAATAATAATAATAATAATAATAATAATAATAATATAATAATAATAATAATATAATAATAATAATAATAATAATAATAATAATAATAATAATAATAATAATAATAATAATAATAATAAAGAAATGAAATAGGACCAGTGTGTGTGTGTGTGTGTTTATTGTTGATATAATAACCTTCCCGTGATACAACAAAATCTGTTTTAACATACGAGTTCATATTAAGAATCTTAAGAACGAAATACGAAAATGAAATCTAGTTTATGATATCTATCGAAAATCGAAAGCAAGAAATTCAAATCCCGTTGCAATGTCAGCTCTTGAGAAAGGACCCTATTCCTCGCATTTTTGTGGTTTGATCTACATAATATAATTCAATCAGTATAGTTTTCAGTTGCCTGCTGGTGCTGATCAAATACATTATTTAACTGGTTCTTGTTATCTTTCTTTTTATCTGAACTCTTGTATCTCTATGTCTACATTCTGATTTTTCAGATATAGGTTCAAAGAAATAGTTTCTTAGTAACCATTTCTTCTTAAGAAACATCAAATTACTTTATTAAATAAAATCTGATTCACAGCTTTTAATAACAAATCCACTGTATCCAAACGGCTACAGTGAATATTCTAATTAATTAGAGATGTGTTCCTATCTATTATGTTGTGAGTCAGGAATAACAGGGCAGAATAAAGACTGCAGAGGATATAAAAAGGAAATCTTTATCGCAACTACGTTACTGAGATATCGGTTTCAAATTTTGGCACAAGGCCAGTAATTTCGGGGGACGATGTAAGTCGATTACATCGAACCCCCCCCCCCCCAGTGTTCAAATAGTACTTATTTTATCGATACCGAAAGGATGAATGGCAAAGTCGACCTCG
>NW_021832766.1:22500-32628 GCF_006345805.1 Octopus sinensis
TCAAACCCAAAGAATCCCTCTCAACACATGGCTATGATGCTCCCCCACTACTTCTGCTCGTGATCAGAGATGCACATATCGTCAGCCACTAAGGGACATGCTCAACTTGATATGAGATCACCATGTCACGCACATATGGTTGTAATGCATGTGCCTAGTGTACCCTTATCAGATAGGTAGTCATGATGGATATACTGGTCTTCGTGTATTTTACCCCAGTGTCACTTTGATGGCATGCACTGCTCCCTCACTCAATAATAATAATAATAATAATAATAATAATAATAATAATAATAATAATAATAGCAATAATAATAATAATAATAATAATAATAATAATAATAATAATAATAATAATGATAATAATATTGATAATGATATAGAAATCAGCAAAATGTGGAACCTGAAGACTAAAACAATACCTGTTGCCATAGGTGCCCTGGGAATGATAGCAAAAGGGGCTGATTGCTACTTAACTCAGACATCAGGAAACCCGAAAATGGCAGAAATTCAAAAGATAGTGCTCATGGGAACTGCTCATATCCTACACAAAATACTATCTATGTAATCTCAAGTTTTAAAACAAACAATTTTCGTATGTTTTTTTTTAGGCATTCACTATTACAACACTAAGCACAAAACCAAATATATGGCACCCTAGGCATAACACCAACACGAACTTCCAACTTGTTGCCTCTTGAGGTCTCTGGATGAGACTTGGAGCCAACTTGTGCAAATGTAAAGCAAAAGTCAAACATATAACAGTAATAATAATAATAATAATAATAATAATAATAATAATAATAATAATAATAATAATAATAATAATAATAATAATAATAATAATTAAATAATATAATAATAATAATAATAAAGACCTGGAATAGAGGTAACTAGAATGTGGAATCTGAAAACAGAAACAATTCCTATCATAGTAGGTGCATTAGGCATGATAAAAAAATATTCAGACAAATATATAACAAAAACACCAGGACTTACAAACACATATAACATACAGAAAATTGCACTACTAGGCACTGCACACATCCTACCAGAACACTTTCCATACAATAACCATCAGAGCATCACAACAAATCACAGCACATACCCAAGGCACACAGAGCTGCGCTCGGTAGTGAAGTGAAAGCACGCTATAAAAATAAAAATAAAACTACTGAATAATAATAATAATAATAATAATAATAATAATAATAATAATAATAATAATAATAATAATAATAATAACAACAATAATAATAATTTAAAATTTTGGCACATGTCCGCAATTTAGTGGGATGGTGTAGGCTGATTATATTGACCTCAGTGCTCATCTAGTAACTGAAAAGACGAAGTTTCGATCACGGCGGTATTGGAACTCAAACCGTTAACAATGATAGTCATAGTAAAAATTATTATAACCATTATTTCGTTTAGCATAAGCATTAAATATTTTAATGTAATCGACTTTTGAATTTATGCCAGTTGAAAGGAAAATGATGAAGAAAATGAATATAAAAGCGAACAACACTAAAAGACAAAATAAATAAATAAATAAATATTTCGCTGATTTTGCAAAAGTCACAGATGTTGCAACGTAAAAAAGAAAGAAAAAAAGTAAAGAGAGAATATATAAAAGAAATAGAAAATGGATAAAGGAACAAATTAAAGAATATATAAAATGGAAGTGGCCCACCTTTCTCAGTAATCATCTTCTTCTCTCTTTCTGTCTGTCTGTCTGTCTGTCTGTCTGTTCGTCTCTCTATATGTATATATATATATATATATAGATAAATATCTGTATAAACTATCTGTATGTATGCGTGTGTAAACATAAATATATAATGTATATATACATATATGTGCATACATATCACGTATCTGTATCTATCTATCTATCTATCTATCTATCTATCTATCTATCTATCTATCTATCTATCTATCTATCTATCTATCTATCTATCTATATATATATATCTATATATGTGTGTATGTATACACCAGTATTTATGTATATATGTATGTATAAATAATAAAAAACATACGTAATATGTATGGGAAGTTGCCTATGTATATATATTCATGCGTATGCAAATGTAAGGCAAAAAATACATACATGCATATATATACATATATAGTATATATATGTGTGTATGTAGGTATGTATGTATATGCATGTTTGTGAGTGTATCTTAAAACATATTTACCAGTTAAAACATATTTACCATTTTTTTTTTACCCTGCAATCATATATCGATGAACAGCCGCATATACATGCTTACCTATACAAACACAATATATATATATATAATATATATATATATATATATATATATATATATAGATACACACACTCACCGAGAAAAATGCAAAACATAAGAACGACCAGGTTAAAAAAACAGAGAAATACAAAAGCGAAGATATATCATTTTTACCCCGGCAAATATTTCTTAAGAAAATATCGGTGAGTAAATATATTAAGAAATTTTGTTTATCAAACATTCATGATAGACACACGTTCAAGTAATTCAAACACTTGTGTTATTTTCTGTGAAGAAAAACAAACAACACAAACACGTCTAAACAAACACACACGCGCGCGCACAATCACACTCATGCGTAGAACCACACCCATACTCCTTCACAGGCACACACCTATGTACACAGCTACTTATTCAGCTGGTGTCATATGGTGTTGTTAAGATTCACGTTTACTCGATAATTCAAAAGTCAGCGTATAATGTAATGCAATATAAGTGTAATATAATATAATATAATATGATATAATATAATATAATATAATATTATATAATATAATGAATGATATAGTATAATATGATATTGTATAATGTTATATATGATTTATTATGATATAATGTGATATTATATGATATACATATACACACATACAATTTTTAATCGAAAGCAAGCTACAAGAGTAAGTCAAGTGCTGTGCGTTCGTACATGACTACGTATACGTGTGTATCTATCTCTCACTCACTCTGTATATATATATATATATATATATATATATATATATATATAATTATAACAATGAGGGTCTTTGCAACAAGTTGCTAGACCACATACCGAAAGTATTAGAAATAGCAGCCAGATGACTGTCATTTCCTTTTACTACAAAAATATGTCACCACAGAAACAGTATTTGTAACTCATTGTGTGGCAAAAAAGAAGAAAAATAACGAAATCAAACAGTCCGCGGTCAATTATGGACGTACGTTTCTGGATTAGAATTAAAAATTCATTTCCTTTATCAACATAATATTCCGGTAAATAAATCTAGAAATGTCAGGAAATCTTACCCTCCATATTTCCGATCGGGCGACATCGGGGCATACGGAAGCTAATCAGAATATCCACATTTATATAGACGAGTGAATTCGTATTTCCCTCCAGAATTTTTCCACGTGAGTCACAAATATTACTGCCGATATATATATATATATATATATATATATATATATATATATATATATATGTGCAATATATATATATACACAGTATTATCTCACTTTACGAGTTCCTACTTTACGAGACACTCGGTTTACGAGTTTTATTCTTCAAGCACCAGATTTTGAACGAGGGGCAAAATGTCTACTACCATAACAAATGCTTCTGCGAGTCACCGAGTAATTTATAAGGAGAGCGAAAACAAAAAGCTTCTCCAAGCAAACCACTGTAGATTTGCTTTTAAAAAGAAATCTGCAAGTCTGTCTACGAGTACTTGTGAATCGGTGATCGCGTTTAAAAGTGATTAGTGTGCGAGTTTAGAGCGATCGAAAAGTGATTCAGAAAACGATGATGATGATAATGATGATGATGATGATGATGATGATGATGATGGTGATGGTGATAATAATAATAATAATAATAATAATAATAATAGTAATAATAATGATGATAATATTTTACTGTATATGTATACACACACACACACACACACGAATATATTAAATAAAACGAGACATCAAAGCCAAGGCTGTGAGGTAGTCTTACAGCTGTTTCTGGGATATTAGAGATATCCTTTCATCAGAGACGATATGAGAGAATTAACCAGAGGGAAAGAGTAGAGTTCAGTATAAGGAGTTATTTTGGAAAAGAATGGACTTAGAAAGTATAAAGGGAAATAAGAGAATAAACAGAAAAGTAAAAATATATGCAGGATGCTACAGTTGCAGTTCTATCTTCCAATGAACAGCAGATGGAACTTATGTCTCCAAACTATCCACTTGTAATAACAAAATATGAACTCCTATTGGAACATACATACCATGGACAAGAAGCATTTCTATCCATTCTACACAGCACTATTCTATTCTATTGTATGTGTGTGAATGTGTGTGTGTGTGTGTGTGTGTGTGTGTGTATGTGTGTGTGTGTGTGTATGTATGTATGCATGTATGTATGTATATGTATGTATATATATATTCTTTTATTCTTTTATTCCTGTACTTGTTTCAGTAATTTGACTACGGCCATGCTGGAGCACCACCTTTAGTCGAGCAAATTGACCCCAGAACTTATTGTTTGTAAGCCTAGTACCTGTTCTATCGAATTCATTTGCCGAATCGCTAAGTTACAGGGACATAAACACACCAGCATCGCTTGTCAATCGATGTTGTGTGGACTAACACAGACACACAAACATACACACATAATATATATATATATATATATATATATATATGTATATAAATGACAGGCTTTTATCAGTTTCCGTCCACCAAATCCACTCACAAAGTTTTGGTCGGCCCGAGACTATAGTAGAAGACACTTGGCAAAGGTGCCACGCAGTGGGACTGAACCCGGAACCATGTGGCTGGTAAGCAAGCTACTTACCACACAGCCACTGGAATTCACGAGACATTTTATACAGAACCATTCGATCGTTTCACCCATCATGCACCGGTACCTTACAGATGAGATGCTGTGCAAAATGTTATGAATCATCGCAGGTGCAGCTGCGTCTTGTCAGGTGAATTTTCAAAAGGCGCCTCCATTTTTATTCACCGTTTCGTTTATTTCTATATCAACACATTTGGTAATTGTAGCGTACTATGCCTCTCCATAAAAAAAAAACTAAGATATGATGAAGAATTCTTTACATGTAAGCAATAAGATAAGTATACGAGAATAAAAGAACAAGGAATCAAAAATAAAAGAAATGAATGAAATAAAATGTAACAGACCGATAACAAAACACCGTTAGATAAAAATCTGAAATACACACGCAATCGGAATAGAACTAAAAAAAAATCAGACAATAAATTGACCTTTACATTTCGTCAAAACAAATAATCCAGCATACACACATCGTACATGCATTATATCTATATATATATGTGTGTCTGTGTGTGTGTTTGTGTGTATCTTTATATATATGTTTATATATGTGCGTATGTAAATATATATATATATATATGCATACACATTATTCATATACGTATATATCCATTTTCTGTGTATATATTTTACACGAAGGTAACACACACACAAACACACACGCACACCAACACACGCACGCTTATGTATGAATGCATAACACAGACATCAATCCATAAATACATATGAACATAAATAAGGTGTGTTATGAGCATTTATAGAAAACGTATCCTATATAAACTCAACAAACAATTAAAGAAGGAGAAGTGATGTTAAAAGTTTTGTAAAATATTAATCCATGCATACGGTCGTTTCGAATGGTAATATTAATATGTAAGTAACATAGAAAAAAATTAAAGTTAATTACCTATTAGTGCACATATTAGTGCACAAAGTTTGACTTTAAGAGTCTCTTGCTTGTAGGTCATGTTCAACTAAACGACGAGACACAGTTTTTCGAGATAAAGTTTTCTTCAATACAATGCTCATTTTTCGAGAAACAGCAGCAGCAGTTTTAAATCTGTCCTTTTTAACCAACTTACCATAGCACGATCTTCTCTCTTGGTCGTTTTTCTTGGCCTACCTGTAAACTTTCTTGCTTCACACGAACCACAATCATCGTAGACCTTAAGAATACCGTGTACAACACTTTTGACTTGTTAACAATCTTGCAATAGATCCAATATTAAATTATCCTTCCTTCGAAGCTTAATAATGTGCTGACGAAGTGGTAACGGAGTAAGTGGCATTATATTAACAAAGTACACTGCAAATATTCTTACTAATGTTTAGTAAACGAACCGTCACGTAAACAAATTCAAAACATTAGAGTTCGCCGGTTAAATATGCTAAAACACGGAGTAAAAGCATTTTGGCCCCATAGGTTTTGCAGTAAATCACTTAATCATCCATAACTTTTGTATTATCCTCTCAAATTACACCAAAATCTCAGGTAATAACAAATAATATCGTGTTTATTGTCTGTGAAAATTATAGAATATAAAACAACTTTGATAAAAAATTATATCTACTTTTCTGACGAAAACAATGCCGTTCGGAAAAGTTTGGCCGCCACTGTACATACATATGTCCATACTCACACCAAACATTAAGAAGATGTCATTTGCTTCTCTTATCCCTTTGAAACCCGTTTGTTCTTTTGGTCCCCTATACCTGAACGTCCGACTGGGGACAGTTCTTAAGTATCCTAAACTAGAGTTAATTCATTAGAACACAGCCTATATTTATTCATACACATACACATTTATTATACACATACACTACATATACATTACACATAGATGTATATGCCAACCTTTACGAATATTATATATATATATATATATATATATATATATACATATATAATATATATTATATATATATATATATATATATATATATATATATATATACATATATATATATATATTATACATATATATATATATATATATATATATATATACATACATTCTTATATGTATATATTACATAGAGATTTTTATTTGCATATATTTATAATATATATATGTATGTTAATACCTACCCACACGACACATGCACTTAAATACACCCATATATACTCACACTCATATTTACATACATATCTACAAATTTCTCCCCCCCCTCTCTCTCTACACACACATCTATATGTATATATATACACACATAGATGTACAGATATCTATACACGCATGTATATACAAATATATGTTTTTATGTATTTATATATATATGTATACACATGCACACACATATCTATCTATACATACATACATACATACATACATACATACATACATACATACAGATACAGGGACATATACATGAATGAACTATACCTCTCACGGGCATACATCTGTATGTTGTTGGTTTGCATTGTTGTGTGTTTTCTTTTGTTGAGATGCTTTTGATGTTTGTGGTGTTGGAGATGTTTATAATTGCATTTGTAGTAGGTTGTGTGGGTTTGTGAGGGTTTGCTAGTGTTCGTGTGTCCCCCTCTAATCTCTTTGCTTTTAATCTTGTGCCGCGATATTCATTTTGTAATTTTTTTCTTTCGTCAGGATACTTTCTACTAGATTTCCTAGAGTGTTTTCCTCTTTAGACGAGATTTCACAATCGGAAAAATCTTGGCAGGTTGGGTAGAGGTATGTCTGCACAGTTGCGCATTTCTAAGCTGGTGGTCTGGTCGACTGGTGAAGGTGAGCCTTCTCTAACGTGCAATGGTGTCAGCGTTGTTTTTTTCCCTCGGATGTGATACCGGTGCTTACTGCTGATGTTGAATGAATTTCCCCTGCTGCTCTTTCTGTTGATGCTTCTTCGTCTTCCAGTCAGGGTTCACGCTATAAGGCACAAAGAATAATCTCTAATTCGAGCCTACTCTAAGCTACTAAGAATGCGTGTGGCAACTTGAAGATCCACCCACCACACGGGATAGACTGGCGGTTGCACGGGCGCGTATGCTACGTTGTTATCCTCATTCCGTAAACGGTGGCTTTTAACGGGTGGAGAGCTGAACCATCATGGGGTACAGATGATTCGCAATCTAGACTAGGGTCTGAAAGTTTACCACACCATAGTGGGTTACACAATGGTTCTTCTGAGTTTCTGGCAAAAGTAGAACGGAAGAGTGAGAGAAAGTTGTGGTGAAGGAATACAGTGGGCTTCACCATCCCTCCCCGCCGGAGCCTCATGGAGCTTAGATGTTTTTGCCCAATAAACACAATGCTCGGTCTTTGACTCGAAGCCGCGTTCTTACGACCGTGAGTCCGCTGCCCTAACCACTGGGCCATTGCACCTCCTCTGTTGAGGCTGTTGTTGTTTTGTATACTGCTGCTCTGGGCATTGATGCTTTTGTTGTTGTTGTTGCTGTTGTTATTGTTGTTGTGTTAGAGGTGTCTGCAACAGGAGGATATTTTTCTTTACATGTGGCAGACACACACACACAAACACACGCATACATACGTTTATTAATACATACATATATACGTACGTATATATATATATGCGTACATACATTCATATATACATAGATACACTCATACACAAATACGCGTGTACATATATATTATTATGCAAACAAATATTATTAACAAGTTTATGGTAGTGTCTGGAATATAATATATGTTCTTGCAATGTATAAAACATATCCATATATATCTTTATGTATTAAATATAGCTTCTGTATTCATCTTATATTGAAATACTCATACACAAACACATAAATATATATTATAAACATGTATAAAAAATAAGGCCTATTGTTAAGTTATATATTATAAAATCTCACAATTCATATTTACGATAATCATCAAACACACACACATAATATTCATCACGTCCATATATAATATATAATATATATGCATATATATATACATACACATATAAGTGTGTGTATGTGTGTATATATTATAAGTTATATATTATAAAATCTCACAATTCATATTTACGATAATCATCAAACACACACACATAATATTCATCACGTCCATATATAATATATAATATATATGCATATATATATATACATACACATATAAGTGTGTGTATGTGTGTATATATTATAAGTTATATATTATAAAATCTAACAATTCATATTTACGATATTCATCAAACACACACACACAAAGTATTCATCACACCCACATATATATATAATATATGCATATATACACACATACACATATAAGTGTGTGTATGTGTGTATATATATATATATATATATGTATATATATGCACAAATATCGGCAGCATTTGATGAATTACAAAAATATAAAGTAGATTCATCTGGGCTATACGTCTTGTATATAATAGAATTGGGTGTATATGTATACCTACTCAACCATATACACACACATGCATACAAATATACACACGCATATATATATGAAATTTATGTTATATGTAACCAATATTATTATGTTTCAAATGAAATATGTACTTACCGTGTCCGATGTCCAAATTACTTCCCCTCTATCTTTAACCTATCCAAGTTGACTTGTCTATATCTGATATCAATTTTTGATAAGTGTTTATCTACCCGACATTTATCACAATATTTACGCTCATCGAAATATGAGTCCGCTGCAAAATTACAGCAAGTGAGATCACAAATTTCTACCACTACCACGTAGGCTTTTGGCCTTTTAGTTTTGCAACGTTTATGGTTTATGTCGAAACGGTTGAAGAAAGAAATTAAGATGTTGAAATATCAATGAAGTTGTTTGTTTCTACTTGTCTAATACATACATACATACGTACATACATACATGCATACATACATATTTACATGCAACATGCATGATTACATATATACATGCATGCATACATCCATATATAATATGCATATAACTATATTTACATACATATATACATACGTACATGCATATAACTATATTTACATACATATATACATACGTACATGCATACATGCATACATTGATGCATACATATGTACACTTATATTAGAAAATATGTGCATGCAAACACACACACACTCAGACACACACACACATATATGTAGAACACACACTTATACCGTACCCCACATGAGTACAACAAACACACACGATATAGTACAAATAAGCTTCGATGAATGAATCTAGACGTTGTTTTATTAGTTACAGTTGTTTCGTATCACTTCTTTATGAAATTCCTCCTCAACTCAAAAGTTACAAAATGTTTGTAGTTGTTTATAGAACAGAAAGAAACCCGCAAATATCA